>NC_068376.1:357911-387952 GCF_023724105.1 Carassius gibelio | reverse complement strand
AGACAGTTTTTAATGTGTTAGAAGTGATATGCACAAAAACTAATGTTAGGACTGCAATGATCAAGATTGTCAGTTTACAGCTTTCTGAGTCCAGTAATGCTGAAATAGTGTTTCTGTTCAAATGAAGTGAAATCAAGCCCAAATCTGCTCAAAAGCTTTTCTCTCTATTAGATAAAGCTGTTTCATTCAGTATTCAGTGCAAATCTTGCCAAACTGAAACAAGCTTATGTCTTATGAAGTACAATGTTTTCTGCAATGCTGTAAGACAGTTTTTAATGTGTTAGAAGTTATATGCACAAAAACTTATGTTAGGACTTCAATGATCAAGATTGTCAGTTTACAGCTTTCTGAGTCCAGTAATGCTGAAATAGTGTTTCTGTTGAAATGAAGTGAAATCAAGCCCAAATCTGCTCAAAAGCTTTTCTCTCTATTAGATAAAGCTGTTTCATTCAGTATTCAGTGCAAATCTTGCCAAACTGAAACAAGCTTATGTCTTATGAAGTACAATGTTTTCTGCAATGCTGTAAGACAGTTTTTAATGTGTTAGAAGTTATATGCACAAAAACTAATGTTAGGACTTCAATGATCAAGATTGTCAGTTTACAGCTTTCTGAGTCCAGTAATGCTGAAATAGTGTTTCTGTTGAAATGAAGTGAAATCAAGCCCAAATCTGCTCAAAAGCTTTTCTCTCTATTAGATAAAGCTGTTTCATTCAGTATTCAGTGCAAATCTTGCCAAACTGAAACAAGCTTATGCCTTATGAAGTACAATGTTTTCTGCAATGCTGTAAGACAGTTTTTAATGTGTTAGATGTTATATGCACAAAAACTATTGTTAGGACTTCAATGATCAAGATTGTCAGTTTACACCTTTCTGAGTCCAGTAATGCTGAAATAGTGTTTCTGTTCAAATGAAGTGAAATCAAGCCCAAATCTGCTCAAAAGCTTTTCTCTCTATTAGATAAAGCTGTTTCATTCAGTATTCAGTGCAAATCTTGCCAAACTGAAACAAGCTTATGTCTTATGAAGTACAATGTTTTCTGCAATGCTGTAAGACAGTTTTTAATGTGTTAGAAGTTATATGCACAAAAACTAATGTTAGGACTTCAATGATCAAGATTGTCAGTTTACAGCTTTCTGAGTCCAGTAATGCTGAAATAGTGTTTCTGTTGAAATGAAGTGAAATCAAGCCCAAATCTGCTCAAAAGCTTTTCTCTCTATTAGATAAAGCTGTTTCATTCAGTATTCAGTGCAAATCTTGCCAAACTGAAACAAGCTTATGCCTTATGAAGTACAATGTTTTCTGCAATGCTGTAAGACAGTTTTTAATGTGTTAGAAGTTATATGCACAAAAACTTATGTTAGGACTTCAATGATCAAGATTGTCAGTTTACAGCTTTCTGAGTCCCGTAATGCTGAAATAGTGTTTCTGTTGAAATGAAGTGAAATCAAGCCCAAAGTCTGCTCAAAAGCTTTTCTCTCTATTAGATAAAGCTGTTTCATTCAGTATTCAGTGCAAATCTTGCCAAACTGAAACAAGCTTATGCCTTATGAAGTACAATGTTTTCTGCAATGCTGTAAGACAGTTTTTAATGTGTTAGAAGTTATATGCACAAAAACTTATGTTAGGACTTCAATGATCAAGATTGTCAGTTTACAGCTTTCTGAGTCCAGTAATGCTGAAATAGTGTTTCTGTTGAAATGAAGTGAAATCAAGCCCAAATCTGCTCAAAAGCTTTTCTCTCTATTAGAGAAAGCTGTTTCATTCAGTATTCAGTGCAAATCTTGACAAACTGAAACATGCTTATGTCTTATGAAATAAAATGTTTTCTGCAATGCTGTAAGACAGTTTTTAATGTGTTAGAAGTTATATACACAAAAACTAATGTTAGGACTGCAATGATCAAGATTGTCAGTTTACAGCTTTCTGAGTCCAGTAATGCTGAAATAGTGTTTCTGTTGAAATGAAGTGAAATCAAGCCCAAATCTGCTCAAAAGCTTTTCTCTCTATTAGATAAAGCTGTTTCATTCAGTATTCAGTGCAAATCTTGCCAAACTGAAACAAGCTTATGTCTTATGAAGTACAATGTTTTCTGCAATGCTGTAAGACAGCTTTTAATGTGTTAGAAGTTATATGCACAAAAACTTATGTTAGGACTTCAATGATCAAGATTGTCAGTTTACAGCTTTCTGAGTCCAGTAATGCTGAAATAGTGTTTCTGTTGAAATGAAGTGAAATCAAGCCCAAATCTGCTCAAAAGCTTTTCTCTCTATTAGATAAAGCTGTTTCATTCAGTATTCAGTGCAAATCTTGCCAAACTGAAACAAGCTTTTGCCTTATGAAGTACAATGTTTTCTGCAATGCTGTAAGACAGTTTTTAATGTGTTAGAAGTTATATGCACAAAAACTAATGTTAGGACTGCAATCATCAAGATTGTCAGTTTACAGCTTTCTGAGTCCAGTAATGTTGAAATAGTGTTTCTGTTGAAATGAAGTGAAATCAAGCCCAAGTCTGCTCAAAAGCTTTTCTCTCTATTAGATAAAGCTGTTTCATTCAGTATTCAGTGCAAATCTTGCCAAACTGAAACAAGCTTATGCCTTATGAAGTACAATGTTTTCTGCAATGCTGTAAGACAGTTTTTAATGTGTTAGAAGTTATATGCACAAAAACTTATGTTAGGACTTCAATGATCAAGATTGTCAGTTTACAGCTTTCTGAGACCAGTAATGCTGAAATAGTGTTTCTGTTCAAATGAAGTGAAATCAAGCCCAAATCTGCTCAAAAGCTTTTCTCTCTATTAGAGAAAGCTGTTTTATTCAGTATTCAGTGCAAATCTGGCCAAACTGAAACAAGCGTATGCCTTATGAAGTACAATGTTTTCTGCAATGCTGTAAGACAGTTTTTAATGTGTTAGAAGTTATATGCACAAAAACTAATGTTAGGACTGCAATGATCAAGATTGTCAGTTTACAGCTTTCTGAGTCCAGTAATGTTGAAATAGTGTTTCTGTTCAAATGAAGTGAAATCAAGCCCAAATCTGCTCAAAAGCTTTTCTCTCTATTAGATAAAGCTGTTTCATTCAGTATTCAGTGCAAATCTTGCCAAACTGAAACAAGCTTATGTCTTATGAAGTACAATGTTTTCTGCAATGCTGTAAGACAGTTTTTAATGTGTTAGAAGTTATATGCACAAAAACTTATGTTAGGACTTCAATGATCAAGATTGTCAGTTTACAGCTTTCTGAGTCCAGTAATGCTGAAATAGTGTTTCTGTTGAAATGAAGTGAAATCAAGCCCAAATCTGCTCAAAAGCTTTTCTCTCTATTAGATAAAGCTGTTTCATTCAGTATTCAGTGCAAATCTTGCCAAACTGAAACAAGCTTATGTCTTATGAAGTACAATGTTTTCTGCAATGCTGTAAGACAGCTTTTAATGTGTTAGAAGTTATATGCACAAAAACTTATGTTAGGACTTCAATGATCAAGATTGTCAGTTTACAGCTTTCTGAGTCCAGTAATGCTGAAATAGTGTTTCTGTTGAAATGAAGTGAAATCAAGCCCAAATCTGCTCAAAAGCTTTTCTCTCTATTAGATAAAGCTGTTTCATTCAGTATTCAGTGCAAATCTTGCCAAACTGAAACAAGCTTATGCCTTATGAAGTACAATGTTTTCTGCAATGCTGTAAGACAGTTTTTAATGTGTTAGAAGTTATATGCACAAAAACTAATGTTAGGACTTCAATGATCAAGATTGTCAGTTTACAGCTTTCTGAGTCCAGTAATGCTGAAATAGTGTTTCTGTTCAAATGAAGTGAAATCAAGCCCAAATCTGCTCAAAAGCTTTTCTCTCTATTAGAGAAAGCTGTTTCATTCAGTATTCAGTGCAAATCTTGCCAAACTGAAACAAGCTTATGTCTTATGAAATAAAATGTTTTCTGCAATGCGGTAAGACAGTTTTTAATGTGTTAGAAGTTATATACACAAAAACTAATGTTAGGACTGCAATGATCAAGATTGTCAGTTTACAGCTTTCTGAGTCCAGTAATGTTGAAATAGTGTTTCTGTTCAAATGAAGTGAAATCAAGCCCAAGTCTGCTCAAAAGCTTTTCTCTCTATTAGAGAAAGCTGTTTCATTCAATATTCAGTGCAAATCTTGCCAAACTGAAACAAGCGTATGTCTTATGAAATGAAATGTTTTTTGCAATGCTGTAAGACAGTTTTTAATGTGTTAGAAGTTATATACACAAAAACTAATGTTAGGACTGCAATGATCAAGATTGGCAGTTTACAGCTTTCTGAGTCCAGTAATGTTGAAATAGTGTTTCTGTTCAAATGAAGTGAAATCAAGCCCAAATCTGCTCAAAAGCTTTTCTCTCTATTAGAGAAAGCTGTTTCATTCAATATTCAGTGCAAATCTTGCCAAACTGAAACAAGCTTATGTCTTATGAAGTACAATGTTTTCTGCAATGCTGTAAGACAGTTTTTAATGTGTTAGAAGTTATATGCACAAAATCTTATGTTAGGACTTCAATGATCAAGATTGTCAGTTTACAGCTCTCTGAGTCCAGTAATGCTGAAATAGTGTTTCTGTTGAAATGAAGTGAAATCAAGCCCAAATCTGCTCAAAAGCTTTTCTCTCTATTAGAGAAAGCTGTTTCATTCAGTATTCAGTGCAAATCTTGACAAACTGAAACATGCTTATGTCTTATGAAATAAAATGTTTTCTGCAATGCTGTAAGACAGTTTTTAATGTGTTAGAAGTTATTTACACAAAAACTAATGTTAGGACTTCAATGATCAAGATTGTCAGTTTACAGCTTTCTGAGTCCAGTAATGCTGAAATAGTGTTTCTGTTGAAATGAAGTGAAATCAAGCCCAAATCTGCTCAAAAGCTTTTCTCTCTATTAGAGAATGCAGTTTCATTCAATATTCAGTGCAAATCTTGCCAAACTGAAACAAGCGTATGCCTTATGAAGTACAATGTTTTCTGCAATGCTGTAAGACAGTTTTTAATGTGTTAGAAGTTATATGCACAAAAACTAATGTTAGGACTGCAATGATCAAGATTGTCAGTTTACAGCTTTCTGAGTCCAGTAATGTTGAAATAGTGTTTCTGTTCAAATGAAGTGAAATCAAGCCCAAATCTGCTCAAAAGCTTTTCTCTCTATTAGATAAAGCTGTTTCATTCAGTATTCAGTGCAAATCTTGCCAAACTGAAACAAGCTTATGTCTTATGAAGTACAATGTTTTCTGCAATGCTGTAAGACAGTTTTTAATGTGTTAGAAGTTATATGCACAAAAACTTATGTTAGGACTTCAATGATCAAGATTGTCAGTTTACAGCTTTCTGAGTCCAGTAATGCTGAAATAGTGTTTCTGTTGAAATGAAGTGAAATCAAGCCCAAATCTGCTCAAAAGCTTTTCTCTCTATTAGAGAAAGCTGTTTCATTCAGTATTCAGTGCAAATCTTGCCAAACTGAAACAAGCGTATGCCTTATGAAGTACAATGTTTTCTGCAATGCTGTAAGACAGTTTTTAATGTGTTAGAAGTTATATGCACAAAAACTAATGTTAGGACTTCAATGATCAAGATTGTCAGTTTACAGCTTTCTGAGTCCAGTAATGTTGAAATAGTGTTTCTGTTCAAATGAAGTGAAATCAAGCCCAAATCTGCTCAAAAGCTTTTCTCTCTATTAGATAAAGCTGTTTCATTCAGTATTCAGTGCAAATCTTGCCAAACTGAAACAAGCTTATGTCTTATGAAGTACAATGTTTTCTGCAATGCTGTAAGACAGTTTTTAATGTGTTAGAAGTTATATGCACAAAAACTTATGTTAGGACTTCAATGATCAAGATTGTCAGTTTACAGCTTTCTGAGTCCAGTAATGCTGAAATAGTGTTTCTGTTGAAATGAAGTGAAATCAAGCCCAAATCTGCTCAAAAGCTTTTCTCTCTATTAGATAAAGCTGTTTCATTCAGTATTCAGTGCAAATCTTGCCAAACTGAAACAAGCTTATGTCTTATGAAGTACAATGTTTTCTGCAATGCTGTAAGACAGTTTTTAATGTGTTAGAAGTTATATGCACAAAAACTAATGTTAGGACTTCAATGATCAAGATTGTCAGTTTACAGCTTTCTGAGTCCAGTAATGCTGAAATAGTGTTTCTGTTCAAATGAAGTGAAATCAAGCCCAAATCTGCTCAAAAGCTTTTCTCTCTATTAGATAAAGCTGTTTCATTCAGTATTCAGTGCAAATCTTGCCAAACTGAAACAAGCTTATGTCTTATGAAGTACAATGTTTTCTGCAATGCTGTAAGACAGCTTTTAATGTGTTAGAAGTTATATGCACAAAAACTTATGTTAGGACTTCAATGATCAAGATTGTCAGTTTACAGCTTTCTGAGTCCAGTAATGCTGAAATAGTGTTTCTGTTGAAATGAAGTGAAATCAAGCCCAAATCTGCTCAAAAGCTTTTCTCTCTATTAGATAAAGCTGTTTCATTCAGTATTCAGTCCAAATCTTGCCAAACTGAAACAAGCTTATGCCTTATGAAGTACAATGTTTTCTGCAATGCTGTAAGACAGTTTTTAATGTGTTAGAAGTTATATGCACAAAAACTAATGTTAGGACTTCAATGATCAAGATTGTCAGTTTACAGCTTTCTGAGTCCAGTAATGCTGAAATAGTGTTTCTGTTCAAATGAAGTGAAATCAAGCCCAAATCTGCTCAAAAGCTTTTCTCTCTATTAGAGAAATCTGTTTCATTCAGTATTCAGTGCAAATCTTGCCAAACTGAAACATGCTTATGTCTTATGAAATAAAATGTTTTCTGCAATGCTGTAAGACAGTTTTTAATGTGTTAGAAGTTATATACACAAAAACTAATGTTAGGACTGCAATGATCAAGATTGTCAGTTTACAGCTTTCTGAGTCCAGTAATGTTGAAATAGTGTTTCTGTTCAAATGAAGTGAAATCAAGCCCAAGTCTGCTCAAAAGCTTTTCTCTCTATTAGAGAAAGCTGTTTCATTCAATATTCAGTGCAAATCTTGCCAAACTGAAACAAGCGTATGCCTTATGAAGTACAATGTTTTCTGCAATGCTGTAAGACAGTTTTTAATGTGTTAGAAGTTATATGCACAAAAACTAATGTTAGGACTGCAATGATCAAGATTGTCAGTTTACAGCTTTCTGAGTCCAGTAATGTTGAAATAGTGTTTCTGTTCAAATGAAGTGAAATCAAGCCCAAATCTGCTCAAAAGCTTTTCTCTCTATTAGATAAAGCTGTTTCATTCAGTATTCAGTGCAAATCTTGCCAAACTGAAACAAGCTTATGTCTTATGAAGTACAATGTTTTCTGCAATGCTGTAAGACAGCTTTTAATGTGTTAGAAGTTATATGCACAAAAACTTATGTTAGGACTTCAATGATCAAGATTGTCAGTTTACAGCTTTCTGAGTCCAGTAATGCTGAAATAGTGTTTCTGTTGAAATGAAGTGAAATCAAGCCCAAATCTGCTCAAAAGCTTTTCTCTCTATTAGAGAATGCTGTTTCATTCAATATTCAGTGCAAATCTTGCCAAACTGAAACAAGCGTATGCCTTATGAAGTACAATGTTTTCTGCAATGCTGTAAGACAGTTTTAATGTGTTAGAAGTTATATGCACAAAAACTTATGTTAGGACTTCAATGATCAAGATTGTCAGTTTACAGCTTTCTGAGTCCAGTAATGCTGAAATAGTGTTTCTGTTGAAATGAAGTGAAATCAAGCCCAAATCTGCTCAAAAGCTTTTCTCTCTATTAGATAAAGCTGTTTCATTCAGTATTCAGTGCAAATCTTGCCAAACTGAAACAAGCTTATGCCTTATGAAGTACAATGTTTTCTGCAATGCTGTAAGACAGTTTTTAATGTGTTAGAAGTTATATGCACAAAAACTTATGTTAGGACTTCAATGATCAAGATTGTCAGTTTACAGCTTTCTGAGTCCAGTAATGCTGAAATAGTGTTTCTGTTCAAATGAAGTGAAATCAAGCCCAAATCTGCTCAAAAGCTTTTCTCTCTAATAGAGAATGCGGTTTCATGAGTATTCAGTGCAAATCTTGCCAAACTGAAACAAGCTTATGTCTTATGAAATGAAATGTTTTTTGCAATGCTGTAAGACAGTTTTTAATGTGTTAGAAGTTATATACACAAAAACTAATGTTAGGACTGCAATGATCAAGATTGGCAGTTTACAGCTTTCTGAGTCCATTAATGTTGAAATAGTGTTTCTGTTCAAATGAAGTGAAATCAAGCCCAAATCTGCTCAAAAGCTTTTCTCTCTATTAGAGAAAGCTGTTTCATTCAATATTCAGTGCAAATCTTGCCAAACTGAAACAAGCTTATGTCTTATGAAGTACAATGTTTTCTGCCATGCTGTAAGACAGTTTTTAATGTGTTAGAAGTTATATGCACAAAATCTTATGTTAGGACTTCAATGATCAAGATTGTCAGTTTACAGCTTTCTGAGTCCAGTAATGCTGAAATAGTGTTTCTGTTGAAATGAAGTGAAATCAAGCCCAAATCTGCTCAAAAGCTTTTCTCTCTATTAGAGAAAGCTGTTTCATTCAGTATTCAGTGCAAATCTTGACAAACTGAAACATGCTTATGTCTTATGAAATAAAAAGTTTTCTGCAATGCTGTAAGACAGTTTTTAATGTGTTAGAAGTTATATACACAAAAACTAATGTTAGGACTTCAATGATCAAGATTGTCAGTTTACAGCTTTCTGAGTCCAGTAATGCTGAAATAGTGTTTCTGTTGAAATGAAGTGAAATCAAGCCCAAATCTGCTCAAAAGCTTTTCTCTCTATTAGAGAATGCTGTTTCATTCAATATTCAGTGCAAATCTTGCCAAACTGAAACAAGCGTATCCCTTATGAAGTACAATGTTTTCTGCAATGCTGTAAGACAGTTTTTAATGTGTTAGAAGTTATATGCACAAAAACTAATGTTAGGACTGCAATGATCAAGATTGTCAGTTTACAGCTTTCTGAGTCCAGTAATGTTGAAATAGTGTTTCTGTTCAAATGAAGTGAAATCAAGCCCAAATCTGCTCAAAAGCTTTTCTCTCTATTAGATAAAGCTGTTTCATTCAGTATTCAGTGCAAATCTTGCCAAACTGAAACAAGCTTATGTCTTATGAAGTACAATGTTTTCTGCAATGCTGTAAGACAGTTTTTAATGTGTTAGAAGTTATATGCACAAAAAACTTATGTTAGGACTTCAATGATCAAGATTGTCAGTTTACAGCTTTCTGAGTCCAGTAATGCTGAAATAGTGTTTCTGTTGAAATGAAGTGAAATCAAGCCCAAATCTGCTCAAAAGCTTTTCTCTCTATTAGATAAAGATGTTTCATTCAGTATTCAGTGCAAATCTTGCCAAACTGAAACAAGCTTATGTCTTATGAAGTACAATGTTTTCTGCAATGCTGTAAGACAGCTTTTAATGTGTTAGAAGTTATATGCACAAAAACTTATGTTAGGACTTCAATGATCAAGATTGTCAGTTTACAGCTTTCTGAGTCCAGTAATGCTGAAATAGTGTTTCTGTTGAAATGAAGTGAAATCAAGCCCAAATCTGCTCAAAAGCTTTTCTCTCTATTAGATAAAGCTGTTTCATTCAGTATTCAGTGCAAATCTTGCCAAACTGAAACAAGCTTTTGCCTTATGAAGTACAATGTTTTCTGCAATGCTGTAAGACAGTTTTTAATGTGTTAGAAGTTATATGCACAAAAACTAATGTTAGGACTGCAATGATCAAGATTGTCAGTTTACAGCTTTCTGAGTCCAGTAATGTTGAAATAGTGTTTCTGTTGAAATGAAGTGAAATCAAGCCCAAGTCTGCTCAAAAGCTTTTCTCTCTATTAGATAAAGCTGTTTCATTCAGTATTCAGTGCAAATCTTGCCAAACTGAAACAAGCTTATGCCTTATGAAGTACAATGTTTTCTGCAATGCTGTAAGACAGTTTTTAATGTGTTAGAAGTTATATGCACAAAAACTTATGTTAGGACTTCAATGATCAAGATTGTCAGTTTACAGCTTTCTGAGTCCAGTAATGCTGAAATAGTGTTTCTGTTGAAATGAAGTGAAATCAAGCCCAAATCTGCTCAAAAGCTTTTCTCTCTATTAGAGAAAGCTGTTTCATTCAGTATTCAGTGCAAATCATGCCAAACTGAAACAAGCGTATGCCTTATGAAGTACAATGTTTTCTGCAATGCTGTAAGACAGTTTTTAATGTGTTAGAAGTTATATGCACAAAAACTAATGTTAGGACTTCAATGATCAAGATTGTCAGTTTACAGCTTTCTGAGTCCAGTAATGTTGAAATAGTGTTTCTGATCAAATGAAGTGAAATCAAGCCCAAATCTGCTCAAAAGCTTTTCTCTCTATTAGATAAAGCTGTTTCATTCAGTATTCAGTGCAAATCTTGCCAAACTGAAACAAGCTTATGTCTTATGAAGTACAATGTTTTCTGCAATGCTGTAAGACAGTTTTTAATGTGTTAGAAGTTATATGCACAAAAACTTATGTTAGGACTTCAATGATCAAGATTGTCAGTTTACAGCTTTCTGAGTCCAGTAATGTTGAAATAGTGTTTCTGTTGAAATGAAGTGAAATCAAGCCCAAATCTGCTCTAAAGCTTTTCTCTCTATTAGATAAAGCTGTTTCATTCAGTATTCAGTGCAAATCTTGCCAAACTGAAACAAGCTTATGTCTTATGAAGTACAATGTTTTCTGCAATGCTGTAAGACAGTTTTTAATGTGTTAGAAGTTATATGCACAAAAACTAATGTTAGGACTTCAATGATCAAGATTGTCAGTTTACAGCTTTCTGAGTCCAGTAATGCTGAAATAGTGTTTCTGTTCAAATGAAGTGAAATCAAGCCCAAATCTGCTCAAAAGCTTTTCTCTCTATTAGAGAAAGCTGTTTCATTCAGTATTCAGTGCAAATCTTGCCAAACTGAAACATGCTTATGTCTTATGAAATAAAATGTTTTCTGCAATGCTGTAAGACAGTTTTTAATGTGTTAGAAGTTATATACACAAAAACTAATGTTAGGACTGCAATGATCAAGATTGTCAGTTTACAGCTTTCTGAGTCCAGTAATGCTGAAATAGTGTTTCTGTTGAAATGAAGTGAAATCAAGCCCAAATCTGCTCAAAAGCTTTTCTCTCTATTAGATAAAGCTGTTTCATTCAGTATTCAGTGCAAATCTTGCCAAACTGAAACAAGCTTATGTCTTATGAAGTACAATGTTTTCTGCAATGCTGTAAGACAGCTTTTAATGTGTTAGAAGTTATATGCACAAAAACTTATGTTAGGACTTCAATGATCAAGATTGTCAGTTTACAGCTTTCTGAGTCCAGTAATGCTGAAATAGTGTTTCTGTTGAAATGAAGTGAAATCAAGCCCAAATCTGCTCAAAAGCTTTTCTCTCTATTAGATAAAGCTGTTTCATTCAGTATTCAGTGCAAATCTTGCCAAACTGAAACAAGCTTATGCCTTATGAAGTACAATGTTTTCTGCAATGCTGTAAGACAGTTTTTAATGTGTTAGAAGTTATATGCACAAAAACTAATGTTAGGACTTCAATGATCAAGATTGTCAGTTTACAGCTTTCTGAGTCCAGTAATGCTGAAATAGTGTTTCTGTTCAAATGAAGTGAAATCAAGCCCAAATCTGCTCAAAAGCTTTTCTCTCTATTAGAGAAAGCGGTTTCATTCAGTATTCAGTGCAAATCTTGCCAAACTGAAACATGCTTATGTCTTATGAAATAAAATGTTTTCTGCAATGCTGTAAGACAGTTTTTAATGTGTTAGAAGTTATATACACAAAAACTAATGTTAGGACTGCAATTATCAAGATTGTCAGTTTACAGCTTTCTGAGTCCAGTAATGTTGAAATAGTGTTTCTGTTCAAATGAAGTGAAATCAAGCCCAAGTCTGCTCAAAAGCTTTTCTCTCTATTAGAGAAAGCTGTTTCATTCAATATTCAGTGCAAATCTTGCCAAACTGAAACAAGCGTATGCCTTATGAAGTACAATGTTTTCTGCAATGCTGTAAGACAGTTTTTAATGTGTTAGAAGTTATATGCACAAAAACTAATGTTAGGACTGCAATGATCAAGATTGTCAGTTTACAGCTTTCTGAGTCCAGTAATGTGGAAATAGTGTTTCTGTTCAAATGAAGTGAAATCAAGCCCAAATCTGCTCAAAAGCTTTTCTCTCTATTAGATAAAGCTGTTTCATTCAGTATTCAGTGCAAATCTTGCCAAACTGAAACAAGCTTATGTCTTATGAAGTACAATGTTTTCTGCAATGCTGTAAGACAGTTTTTAATGTGTTAGAAGTTATATGCACAAAAACTTATGTTAGGACTTCAATGATCAAGATTGTCAGTTTACAGCTTTCTGAGTCCAGTAATGCTGAAATAGTGTTTCTGTTGAAATGAAGTGAAATCAAGCCCAAATCTGCTCAAAAGCTTTTCTCTCTATTAGATAAAGCTGTTTCATTCAGTATTCAGTGCAAATCTTGCCAAACTGAAACAAGCTTATGTCTTATGAAGTACAATGTTTTCTGCAATGCTGTAAGACAGCTTTTAATGTGTTAGAAGTTATATGCACAAAAACTTATGTTAGGACTTCAATGATCAAGATTGTCAGTTTACAGCTTTCTGAGTCCAGTAATGCTGAAATAGTGTTTCTGTTGAAATGAAGTGAAATCAAGCCCAAATCTGCTCAAAAGCTTTTCTCTCTATTAGAGAATGCTGTTTCATTCAATATTCAGTGCAAATCTTGCCAAACTGAAACAAGCGTATGCCTTATGAAGTACAATGTTTTCTGCAATGCTGTAAGACAGTTTTTAATGTGTTAGAAGTTATATGCACACAAACTTATGTTAGGACTTCAATGATCAAGATTGTCAGTTTACATTCTGAGTCCAGTAATGCTGAAATAGTGTTTCTGTTGAAATGAAGTGAAATCAAGCCCAAATCTGCTCAAAAGCTTTTCTCTCTATTAGATAAAGCTGTTTCATTCAGTATTCAGTGCAAATCTTGCCAAACTGAAACAAGCTTATGCCTTATGAAGTACTATGTTTTCTGCAATGCTGTAAGACAGTTTTTAATGTGTTAGAAGTTATATGCACAAAAACTTATGTTAGGACTTCAATGATCAAGATTGTCAGTTTACAGCTTTCTGAGTCCAGTAATGCTGAAATAGTACTTCTGTTCAAATGAAGTGAAATCAAGCCCAAATCTGCTCAAAAGCTTTTCTCTCTAATAGAGAATGCGGTTTCATGAGTATTCAGTGCAAATCTTGCCAAACTGAAACAAGCTTATGTCTTATGAAATGAAATGTTTTTTGCAATGCTGTAAGACAGTTTTTAATGTGTTAGAAGTTATATACACAAAAACTAATGTTAGGACTGCAATGATCAAGATTGGCAGTTTACAGCTTTCTGAGTCCAGTAATGTTGAAATAGTGTTTCTGTTCAAATGAAGTGAAATCAAGCCCAAATCTGCTCAAAAGCTTTTCTCTCTATTAGAGAAAGCTGTTTCATTCAATATTCAGTGCAAATCTTGCCAAACTGAAACAAGCTTATGTCTTATGAAGTACAATGTTTTTTGCAATGCTGTAAGACAGTTTTTAATGTGTTAGAAGTTATATACACAAAATCTTATGTTAGGACTTCAATGATCAAGATTGTCAGTTTACAGCTTTCTGAGTCCAGTAATGCTGAAATAGTGTTTCTGTTGAAATGAAGTGAAATCAAGCCCAAATCTGCTCAAAAGCTTTTCTCTCTATTAGATAAAGCTGTTTCATTCAGTATTCAGTGCAAATCTTGCCAAACTGAAACAAGCTTATGTCTTATGAAGTACAATGTTTTCTGCAATGCTGTAAGACAGTTTTTAATGTGTTAGAAGTTATATGCACAAAAACTAATGTTAGGACTTCAATGATCAAGATTGTCAGTTTACAGCTTTCTGAGTCCAGTAATGCTGAAATAGTGTTTCTGTTGAAATGAAGTGAAATCAAGCCCAAATCTGCTCAAAAGCTTTTCTCTCTATTAGATAAAGCTGTTTCATTCAGTATTCAGTGCAAATCTTGCCAAACTGAAACAAGCTTATGCCTTATGAAGTACAATGTTTTCTGCAATGCTGTAAGACAGTTTTTAATGTGTTAGAAGTTATATGCACAAAATCTTATGTTAGGACTTCAATGATCAAGATTGTCAGTTTACAGTTTTCTGAGTCCAGTAATGCTGAAATAGTGTTTCTGTTGAAATGAAGTGAAATCAAGCCCAAATCTGCTCAAAAGCTTTTCTCTCTATTAGATAAAGCTGTTTCATTCAGTATTCAGTGCAAATCTTGCCAAACTGAAACAAGCTTATGTCTTATGAACTACAATGTTTTCTGCAATGCTGTCAGACAGTTTTTAATGTGTTAGAAGTTATATGCACAAAAACTTATGTTAGGACTTCAATGATCAAGATTGTCAGTTTACAGCTTTCTGAGTCCATTAATGCTGAAATAGTGTTTCTGTTCAAATGAAGTGAAATCAAGCCCAAATCTGCTCAAAAGCTTTTCTCTCTATTAGAGAAAGCTGTTTCATTCAGTATTCAGTGCAAATCTTGCCAAACTGAAACATGCTTATGTCTTATGAAATAAAATGTTTTCTGCAATGCTGTAAGACAGTTTTTAATGTGTTAGAAGTTATATACACAAAAACTAATGTTAGGACTTCAATGATCAAGATTGTCAGTTTACAGCTTTCTGAGTCCAGTAATGCTGAAATAGTGTTTCTGTTGAAATGAAGTGAAATCAAGCCCAAATCTGCTCAAAAGCTTTTCTCTCTATTAGATAAAGCTGTTTCATTCAGTATTCAGTGCAAATCTTGCCAAACTGAAACAAGCTTATGCCTTATGAAGTACAATGTTTTCTGCAATGCTGTAAGACAGTTTTTAATGTGTTAGAAGTTATATGCACAAAATCTTATGTTAGGACTTCAATGATCAAGATTGTCAGTTTACAGTTTTCTGAGTCCAGTAATGCTGAAATAGTGTTTCTGTTGAAATGAAGTGAAATCAAGCCCAAATCTGCTCAAAAGCTTTTCTCTCTATTAGATAAAGCTGTTTCATTCAGTATTCAGTGCAAATCTTGCCAAACTGAAACAAGCTTATGTCTTATGAACTACAATGTTTTCTGCAATGCTGTCAGACAGTTTTTAATGTGTTAGAAGTTATATGCACAAAAACTTATGTTAGGACTTCAATGATCAAGATTGTCAGTTTACAGCTTTCTGAGTCCATTAATGCTGAAATAGTGTTTCTGTTCAAATGAAGTGAAATCAAGCCCAAATCTGCTCAAAAGCTTTTCTCTCTATTAGAGAAAGCTGTTTCATTCAGTATTCAGTGCAAATCTTGCCAAACTGAAACATGCTTATGTCTTATGAAATAAAATGTTTTCTGCAATGCTGTAAGACAGTTTTTAATGTGTTAGAAGTTATATACACAAAAACTAATGTTAGGACTGCAATGAACAAGATTGTCAGTTTACAGCTTTCTGAGTCCAGTAATGTTGAAATAGTGTTTCTGTTCAAATGAAGTGAAATCAAGCCCAAATCTGCTCAAAAGCTTTTCTCTCTATTAGAGAAAGCTGTTTCATTCAATATTCAGTGCAAATCTTGCCAAACTGAAACAAGCGTATGCCTTATGAAGTACAATGTTTTCTGCAATGCTGTAAGACAGTTTTTAATGTGTTAGAAGTTATATGCACAAAAACTAATGTTAGGACTTCAATGATCAAGATTGTCAGTTTACAGCTTTCTGAGTCCAGTAATGCTGAAATAGTGTTTCTGTTGAAATGAAGTGAAATCAAGCCCAAATCTGCTCAAAAGCTTTTCTCTCTATTAGATAAAGCTGTTTCATTCAGTATTCAGTGCAAATCTTGCCAAACTGAAACAAGCTTATGCCTTATGAAGTACAATGTTTTCTGCAATGCTGTAAGACAGTTTTTAATGTGTTAGAAGTTATATGCACAAAATCTTATGTTAGGACTTCAATGATCAAGATTGTCAGTTTACAGTTTTCTGAGTCCAGTAATGCTGAAATAGTGTTTCTGTTGAAATGAAGTGAAATCAAGCCCAAATCTGCTCAAAAGCTTTTCTCTCTATTAGATAAAGCTGTTTCATTCAGTATTCAGTGCAAATCTTGCCAAACTGAAACAAGCTTATGTCTTATGAAGTACAATGTTTTCTGCAATGCTGTCAGACAGTTTTAATGTGTTAGAAGTTATATGCACAAAAACTTATGTTAGGACTTCAATGATCAAGATTGTCAGTTTACAGCTTTCTGAGTCCAGTAATGCTGAAATAGTGTTTCTGTTCAAATGAAGTGAAATCAAGCCCAAATCTGCTCAAAAGCTTTTCTCTCTATTAGAGAAAGCTGTTTCATTCAGTATTCAGTGCAAATCTTGCCAAACTGAAACATGCTTATGTCTTATGAAATAAAATGTTTTCTGCAATGCTGTAAGACAGTTTTTAATGTGTTAGAAGTTATATACACAAAAACTAATGTTAGGACTGCAATGATCAAGATTGTCAGTTTACAGCTTTCTGAGTCCAGTAATGTTGAAATAGTGTTTCTGTTCAAATGAAGTGAAATCAAGCCCAAATCTGCTCAAAAGCTTTTCTCTCTATTAGAGAATGCTGTTTCATTCAATATTCAGTGCAAATCTTGCCAAACTGAAACAAGCGTATGCCTTATGAAGTACAATGTTTTCTGCAATGCTGTAAGACAGTTTTTAATGTGTTAGAAGTTATATGCACAAAAACTTATGTTAGGACTTCAATGATCAAGATTGTCAGTTTACAGCTTTCTGAGTCCAGTAATGCTGAAATAGTGTTTCTGTTGAAATGAAGTGAAATCAAGCACAAATCTGCTCAAAAGCTTTTCTCTCTATTAGATAAAGCTGTTTCATTCAGTATTCAGTGCAAATCTTGCCAAACTGAAACAAGCTTATGCCTTATGAAGTACAATGTTTTCTGCAATGCTGTAAGACAGTTTTTAATGTGTTAGAAGTTATATGCACAAAAACTTATGTTAGGACTTCAATGATCAAGATTGTCAGTTTACAGCTTTCTGAGTCCAGTAATGCTGAAATAGTGTTTCTGTTCAAATGAAGTGAAATCAAGCCCAAATCTGCTCAAAAGCTTTTCTCTCTATTAGAGAAAGCTGTTTCATTCAGTATTCAGTGCAAATCTTGCCAAACTGAAACAAGCGTATGCCTTATGAAGTACAATGTTTTCTGCAATGCTGTAAGACAGTTTTTAATGTGTTAGAAGTTATATGCACAAAAACTAATGTTAGGACTTCAATGATCAAGATTGTCAGTTTACAGCTTTCTGAGTCCAGTAATGCTGAAATAGTGTTTCTGTTCAAATGAAGTGAAATCAAGCCCAAATCTGCTCAAAAGCTTTTCTCTCTATTAGAGAAAGCTGTTTCATTCAGTATTCAGTGCAAATCTTGCCAAACTGAAACATGCTTATGTCTTATGAAATAAAATGTTTTCTGCAATGCTGTAAGACAGTTTTTAATGTGTTAGAAGTTATATACACAAAAACTAATGTTAGGACTGCAATGATCAAGATTGTCAGTTTACAGCTTTCTGAGTCCAGTAATGCTGAAATAGTGTTTCTGTTGAAATGAAGTGAAATCAAGCCCAAATCTGCTCAAAAGCTTTTCTCTCTATTAGATAAAGCTGTTTCATTCAGTATTCAGTGCAAATCTTGCCAAACTGAAACAAGCTTATGTCTTATGAAGTACAATGTTTTCTGCAATGCTGTAAGACAGCTTTTAATGTGTTAGAAGTTATATGCACAAAAACTTATGTTAGGACTTCAATGATCAAGATTGTCAGTTTACAGCTTTCTGAGTCCAGTAATGCTGAAATAGTGTTTCTGTTGAAATGAAGTGAAATCAAGCCCAAATCTGCTCAAAAGCTTTTCTCTCTATTAGATAAAGCTGTTTCATTCAGTATTCAGTGCAAATCTTGCCAAACTGAAACAAGCTTATGCCTTATGAAGTACAATGTTTTCTGCAATGCTGTAAGACAGTTTTTAATGTGTTAGAAGTTATATGCACAAAAACTAATGTTAGGACTTCAATGATCAAGATTGTCAGTTTACAGCTTTCTGAGTCCAGTAATGCTGAAATAGTGTTTCTGTTCAAATGAAGTGAAATCAAGCCCAAATCTGCTCAAAAGCTTTTCTCTCTATTAGAGAAAGCTGTTTCATTCAGTATTCAGTGCAAATCTTGCCAAACTGAAACATGCTTATGTCTTATGAAATAAAATGTTTTCTGCAATGCTGTAAGACAGTTTTTAATGTGTTAGAAGTTATATACACAAAAACTAATGTTAGGACTGCAATTATCAAGATTGTCAGTTTACAGCTTTCTGAGTCCAGTAATGTTGAAATAGTGTTTCTGTTCAAATGAAGTGAAATCAAGCCCAAGTCTGCTCAAAAGCTTTTCTCTCTATTAGAGAAAGCTGTTTCATTCAATATTCAGTGCAAATCTTGCCAAACTGAAACAAGCGTATGCCTTATGAAGTACAATGTTTTCTGCAATGCTGTAAGACAGTTTTTAATGTGTTAGAAGTTATATGCACAAAAACTAATGTTAGGACTGCAATGATCAAGATTGTCAGTTTACAGCTTTCTGAGTCCAGTAATGTTGAAATAGTGTTTCTGTTCAAATGAAGTGAAATCAAGCCCAAATCTGCTCAAAAGCTTTTCTCTCTATTAGATAAAGCTGTTTCATTCAGTATTCAGTGCAAATCTTGCCAAACTGAAACAAGCTTATGTCTTATGAAGTACAATGTTTTCTGCAATGCTGTAAGACAGTTTTTAATGTGTTAGAAGTTATATGCACAAAAACTTATGTTAGGACTTCAATGATCAAGATTGTCAGTTTACAGCTTTCTGAGTCCAGTAATGCTGAAATAGTGTTTCTGTTCAAATGAAGTGAAATCAAGCCCAAATCTGCTCAAAAGCTTTTCTCTCTATTAGATAAAGCTGTTTCATTCAGTATTCAGTGCAAATCTTGCCAAACTGAAACAAGCTTATGTCTTATGAAGTACAATGTTTTCTGCAATGCTGTAAGACAGTTTTTAATGTGTTAGAAGTTATATGCACAAAAACTAATGTTAGGACTTCAATGATCAAGATTGTCAGTTTACAGCTTTCTGAGTCCAGTAATGCTAAAATAGTGTTTCTGTTGAAATGAAGTGAAATCAAGCCCAAATCTGCTCAAAAGCTTTTCTCTCTATTAGATAAAGCTGTTTCATTCAGTATTCAGTGCAAATCTTGCCAAACTGAAACAAGCTTATGTCTTATGAAGTACAATGTTTTCTGCAATGCTGTAAGACAGCTTTTAATGTGTTAGAAGTTATATGCACAAAAACTTATGTTAGGACTTCAATGATCAAGATTGTCAGTTTACAGCTTTCTGAGTCCAGTAATGCTGAAATAGTGTTTCTGTTGAAATGAGGTGAAATCAAGCCCAAATCTGCTCAAAAGCTTTTCTCTCTATTAGAGAATGCTGTTTCATTCAATATTCAGTGCAAATCTTGCCAAACTGAAACAAGCGTATGCCTTATGAAGTACAATGTTTTCTGCAATGCTGTAAGACAGTTTTTAATGTGTTAGAAGTTATATGCACAAAAACTTATGTTAGGACTTCAATGATCAAGATTGTCAGTTTACAGCTTTCTGAGTCCAGTAATGCTGAAATAGTGTTTCTGTTGAAATGAAGTGAAATCAAGCCCAAATCTGCTCAAAAGCTTTTCTCTCTATTAGATAAAGCTGTTTCATTCAGTATTCAGTGCAAATCTTGCCAAACTGAAACAAGCTTATGCCTTATGAAGTACTATGTTTTCTGCAATGCTGTAAGACAGTTTTTAATGTGTTAGAAGTTATATGCACAAAAACTTATGTTAGGACTTCAATGATCAAGATTGTCAGTTTACAGCTTTCTGAGTCCAGTAATGCTGAAATAGTACTTCTGTTCAAATGAAGTGAAATCAAGCCCAAATCTGCTCAAAAGCTTTTCTCTCTAATAGAGAATGCGGTTTCATGAGTATTCAGTGCAAATCTTGCCAAACTGAAACAAGCTTATGTCTTATGAAATGAAATGTTTTTTGCAATGCTGTAAGACAGTTTTTAATGTGTTAGAAGTTATATACACAAAAACTAATGTTAGGACTGCAATGATCAAGATTGGCAGTTTACAGCTTTCTGAGTCCAGTAATGTTGAAATAGTGTTTCTGTTCAAATGAAGTGAAATCAAGCCCAAATCTGCTCAAAAGCTTTTCTCTCTATTAGAGAAAGCTGTTTCATTCAATATTCAGTGCAAATCTTGCCAAACTGAAACAAGCTTATGTCTTATGAAGTACAATGTTTTCTGCAATGCTGTAAGACAGTTTTTAATGTGTTAGAAGTTATATGCACAAAATCTTATGTTAGGACTTCAATGATCAAGATTGTCAGTTTACAGCTTTCTGAGTCCAGTAATGCTGAAATAGTGTTTCTGTTGAAATGAAGTGAAATCAAGCCCAAATCTGCTCAAAAGCTTTTCTCTCTATTAGATAAAGCTGTTTCATTCAGTATTCAGTGCAAATCTTGCCAAACTGAAACAAGCTTATGTCTTATGAAGTACAATGTTTTCTGCAATGCTGTAAGACAGTTTTTAATGTGTTAGAAGTTATATGCACAAAAACTAATGTTAGGACTTCAATGATCAAGATTGTCAGTTTACAGCTTTCTGAGTCCAGTAATGCTGAAATAGTGTTTCTGTTCAAATGAAGTGAAATCAAGCCCAAATCTGCTCAAAAGCTTTTCTCTCTATTAGATAAAGCTGTTTCATTCAGTATTCAGTGCAAATCTTGCCAAACTGAAACAAGCTTATGCCTTATGAAGTACAATGTTTTCTGCAATGCTGTAAGACAGTTTTTAATGTGTTAGAAGTTATATGCACAAAATCTTATGTTAGGACTTCAATGATCAAGATTGTCAGTTTACAGTTTTCTGAGTCCAGTAATGCTGAAATAGTGTTTCTGTTGAAATGAAGTGAAATCAAGCCCAAATCTGCTCAAAAGCTTTTCTCTCTATTAAATAAAGCTGTTTCATTCAGTATTCAGTGCAAATCTTGCCAAACTGAAACAAGCTTATGTCTTATGAAGTACAATGTTTTCTGCAATGCTGTCAGACAGTTTTTAATGTGTTAGAAGTTATATGCACAAAAACTTATGTTAGGACTTCAATGATCAAGATTGTCAGTTTACAGCTTTCTGAGTCCAGTAATGCTGAAATAGTGTTTCTGTTCAAATGAAGTGAAATCAAGCCCAAATCTGCTCAAAAGCTTTTCTCTCTATTAGAGAAAGCTGTTTCATTCAGTATTCAGTGCAAATCTTGCCAAACTGAAACATGCTTATGTCTTATGAAGTACAATGTTTTCTGCAATGCTGTAAGACAGTTTTTAATGTGTTAGAAGTTATATGCACAAAAACTAATGTTAGGACTTCAATGATCAAGATTGTCAGTTTACAGCTTTCTGAGTCCAGTAATGCTGAAATAGTGTTTCTGTTGAAATGAAGTGAAATCAAGCCCAAATCTGCTCAAAAGCTTTTCTCTCTATTAGATAAAGCTGTTTCATTCAGTATTCAGTGCAAATCTTGCCAAACTGAAACAAGCTTATGCCTTATGAAGTACAATGTTTTCTGCAATGCTGTAAGACAGTTTTTAATGTGTTAGAAGTTATATGCACAAAATCTTATGTTAGGACTTCAATGATCAAGATTGTCAGTTTACAGTTTTCTGAGTCCAGTAATGCTGAAATAGTGTTTCTGTTGAAATGAAGTGAAATCAAGCCCAAATCTGCTCAAAAGCTTTTCTCTCTATTAGATAAAGCTGTTTCATTCAGTATTCAGTGCAAATCTTGCCAAACTGAAACAAGCTTATGTCTTATGAAGTACAATGTTTTCTGCAATGCTGTCAGACAGTTTTTAATGTGTTAGAAGTTATATGCACAAAAACTTATGTTAGGACTTCAATGATCAAGATTGTCAGTTTACAGCTTTCTGAGTCCAGTAATGCTGAAATAGTGTTTCTGTTCAAATGAAGTGAAATCAAGCCCAAATCTGCCCAAAAGCTTTTCTCTCTATTAGAGAAAGCTGTTTCATTCAGTATTCAGTGCAAATCTTGCCAAACTGAAACATGCTTATGTCTTATGAAATAAAATGTTTTCTGCAATGCTGTAAGACAGTTTTTAATGTGTTAGAAGTTATATACACAAAAACTAATGTTAGGACTGCAATGATCAAGATTGTCAGTTTACAGCTTTCTGAGTCCAGTAATGTTGAAATAGTGTTTCTGTTCAAATGAAGTGAAATCAAGCCCAAATCTGCTCAAAAGCTTTTCTCTCTATTAGAGAATGCTGTTTCATTCAATATTCAGTGCAAATCTTGCCAAACTGAAACAAGCGTATGCCTTATGAAGTACAATGTTTTCTGCAATGCTGTAAGACAGTTTTTAATGTGTTAGAAGTTATATGCACAAAAACTAATGTTAGGACTGCAATGATCAAGATTGTCAGTTTACAGCTTTCTGAGTCCAGTAATGCTGAAATAGTGTTTCTGTTGAAATGAAGTGAAATCAAGCCCAAATCTGCTCAAAAGCTTTTCTCTCTATTAGATAAAGCTGTTTCATTCAGTATTCAGTGCAAATTTTGCCAAACTGAAACAAGCTTATGTCTTATGAAGTACAATGTTTTCTGCAATGCTGTAAGACAGTTTTTAATGTGTTAGAAGTTATATGCACAAAAACTAATGTTAGGACTTCAATGATCAAGATTGTCAGTTTACAGCTTTCTGAGTCCAGTAATGCTGAAATAGTGTTTCTGTTAAAATGAAGTGAAATCAAGCCCAAATTTGCTCAAAAGCTTTTCTCTCTATTAGATAAAGCTGTTTCATTCAGTATTCAGTGCAAATCTTGCCAAACTGAAACAAGCTTATGTCTTATGAAGTACAATGTTTTCTGCAATGCTGTAAGACAGTTTTTAATGTGTTAGAAGTTATATGCACAAAAACTAATGTTAGGACTTCAATGATCAAGATTGTCAGTTTACAGCTTTCTGAGTCCAGTAATGCTGAAATAGTGTTTCTGTTCAAATGAAGTGAAATCAAGCCCAAATCTGCTCAAAAGCTTTTCTCTCTATTAGAGAAAGCTGTTTCATTCAGTATTCAGTGCAAATCTTGCCAAACTGAAACATGCTTATGTCTTATGAAATAAAATGTTTTCTGCAATGCTGTAAGACAGTTTTTAATGTGTTAGAAGTTATATACACAAAAACTAATGTTAGGACTGCAATGATCAAGATTGTCAGTTTACAGCTTTCTGAGTCCAGTAATGTTGAAATAGTGTTTCTGTTCAAATGAAGTGAAATCAAGCCCAAATCTGCTCAAAAGCTTTTCTCTCTATTAGAGAATGCTGTTTCATTCAATATTCAGTGCAAATCTTGCCAAACTGAAACAAGCGTATGCCTTATGAAGTACAATGTTTTCTGCAATGCTGTAAGACAGTTTTTAATGTGTTAGAAGTTATATGCACAAAAACTAATGTTAGGACTGCAATGATCAAGATTGTCAGTTTACAGCTTTCTGAGTCCAGTAATGTTGAAATAGTGTTTCTGTTCAAATGAAGTGAAATCAAGCCCAAATCTGCTCAAAAGCTTTTCTCTCTATTAGATAAAGCTGTTTCATTCAGTATTCAGTGCAAATCTTGCCAAACTGAAACAAGCTTATGTCTTATGAAGTACAATGTTTTCTGCAATGCTGTAAGACAGTTTTTAATGTGTTAGAAGTTATATGCACAAAAACTTATGTTAGGACTTCAATGATCAAGATTGTCAGTTTACAGCTTTCTGAGTCCAGTAATGCTGAAATAGTGTTTCTGTTGAAATGAAGTGAAATCAAGCCCAAATCTGCTCAAAAGCTTTTCTCTCTATTAGATAAAGCTGTTTCATTCAGTATTCAGTGCAAATCTTGCCAAACTGAAACAAGCTTATGTCTTATGAAGTACAATGTTTTCTGCAATGCTGTAAGACAGCTTTTAATGTGTTAGAAGTTATATGCACAAAAACTTATGTAAGGACTTCAATGATCAAGATTGTCAGTTTACAGCTTTCTGAGTCCAGTAATGCTGAAATAGTGTTTCTGTTGAAATGAAGTGAAATCAAGCCCAAATCTGCTCAAAAGCTTTTCTCTCTATTAGATAAAGCTGTTTCATTCAGTATTCAGTGCAAATCTTGCCAAACTGAAACAAGCTTATGCCTTATGAAGTACAATGTTTTCTGCAATGCTGTAAGACAGTTTTTAATGTGTTAGAAGTTATATGCACAAAAACTAATGTTAGGACTGCAATGATCAAGATTGTCAGTTTACAGCTTTCTGAGTCCAGTAATGTTGAAATAGTGTTTCTGTTCAAATGAAGTGAAATCAAGCCCAAATCTGCTCAAAAGCTTTTCTCTCTATTAGAGAAAGCTGTTTCATTCAATATTCAGTGCAAATCTTGCCAAACTGAAACAAGCTTATGCCTTATGAAGTACAATGTTTTCTGCAATGCTGTAAGACAGTTTTTAATGTGTTAGAAGTTATATGCACAAAATCTTATGTTAGGACTTCAATGATCAAGATTGTCAGTTTACAGTTTTCTGAGTCCAGTAATGCTGAAATAGTGTTTCTGTTGAAATGAAGTGAAATCAAGCCCAAATCTGCTCAAAAGCTTTTCTCTCTATTAGATAAAGCTGTTTCATTCAGTATTCAGTGCAAATCTTGCCAAACTGAAACAAGCTTATGTCTTATGAAGTACAATGTTTTCTGCAATGCTGTCAGACAGTTTTTAATGTGTTAGAAGTTATATGCACAAAAACTTATGTTAGGACTTCAATGATCAAGATTGTCAGTTTACAGCTTTCTGAGTCCAGTAATGCTGAAATAGTGTTTCTGTTCAAATGAAGTGAAATCAAGCCCAAATCTGCCCAAAAGCTTTTCTCTCTATTAGAGAAAGCTGTTTCATTCAGTATTCAGTGCAAATCTTGCCAAACTGAAACATGCTTATGTCTTATGAAATAAAATGTTTTCTGCAATGCTGTAAGACAGTTTTTAATGTGTTAGAAGTTATATACACAAAAACTAATGTTAGGACTGCAATGATCAAGATTGTCAGTTTACAGCTTTCTGAGTCCAGTAATGTTGAAATAGTGTTTCTGTTCAAATGAAGTGAAATCAAGCCCAAATCTGCTCAAAAGCTTTTCTCTCTATTAGAGAATGCTGTTTCATTCAATATTCAGTGCAAATCTTGCCAAACTGAAACAAGCGTATGCCTTATGAAGTACAATGTTTTCTGCAATGCTGTAAGACAGTTTTTAATGTGTTAGAAGTTATATGCACAAAAACTAATGTTAGGACTGCAATGATCAAGATTGTCAGTTTACAGCTTTCTGAGTCCAGTAATGCTGAAATAGTGTTTCTGTTGAAATGAAGTGAAATCAAGCCCAAATCTGCTCAAAAGCTTTTCTCTCTATTAGATAAAGCTGTTTCATTCAGTATTCAGTGCAAATTTTGCCAAACTGAAACAAGCTTATGTCTTATGAAGTACAATGTTTTCTGCAATGCTGTAAGACAGTTTTTAATGTGTTAGAAGTTATATGCACAAAAACTAATGTTAGGACTTCAATGATCAAGATTGTCAGTTTACAGCTTTCTGAGTCCAGTAATGCTGAAATAGTGTTTCTGTTAAAATGAAGTGAAATCAAGCCCAAATTTGCTCAAAAGCTTTTCTCTCTATTAGATAAAGCTGTTTCATTCAGTATTCAGTGCAAATCTTGCCAAACTGAAACAAGCTTATGTCTTATGAAGTACAATGTTTTCTGCAATGCTGTAAGACAGTTTTTAATGTGTTAGAAGTTATATGCACAAAAACTAATGTTAGGACTTCAATGATCAAGATTGTCAGTTTACAGCTTTCTGAGTCCAGTAATGCTGAAATAGTGTTTCTGTTCAAATGAAGTGAAATCAAGCCCAAATCTGCTCAAAAGCTTTTCTCTCTATTAGAGAAAGCTGTTTCATTCAGTATTCAGTGCAAATCTTGCCAAACTGAAACATGCTTATGTCTTATGAAATAAAATGTTTTCTGCAATGCTGTAAGACAGTTTTTAATGTGTTAGAAGTTATATACACAAAAACTAATGTTAGGACTGCAATGATCAAGATTGTCAGTTTACAGCTTTCTGAGTCCAGTAATGTTGAAATAGTGTTTCTGTTCAAATGAAGTGAAATCAAGCCCAAATCTGCTCAAAAGCTTTTCTCTCTATTAGAGAATGCTGTTTCATTCAATATTCAGTGCAAATCTTGCCAAACTGAAACAAGCGTATGCCTTATGAAGTACAATGTTTTCTGCAATGCTGTAAGACAGTTTTTAATGTGTTAGAAGTTATATGCACAAAAACTAATGTTAGGACTGCAATGATCAAGATTGTCAGTTTACAGCTTTCTGAGTCCAGTAATGTTGAAATAGTGTTTCTGTTCAAATGAAGTGAAATCAAGCCCAAATCTGCTCAAAAGCTTTTCTCTCTATTAGATAAAGCTGTTTCATTCAGTATTCAGTGCAAATCTTGCCAAACTGAAACAAGCTTATGTCTTATGAAGTACAATGTTTTCTGCAATGCTGTAAGACAGTTTTTAATGTGTTAGAAGTTATATGCACAAAAACTTATGTTAGGACTTCAATGATCAAGATTGTCAGTTTACAGCTTTCTGAGTCCAGTAATGCTGAAATAGTGTTTCTGTTGAAATGAAGTGAAATCAAGCCCAAATCTGCTCAAAAGCTTTTCTCTCTATTAGATAAAGCTGTTTCATTCAGTATTCAGTGCAAATCTTGCCAAACTGAAACAAGCTTATGTCTTATGAAGTACAATGTTTTCTGCAATGCTGTAAGACAGCTTTTAATGTGTTAGAAGTTATATGCACAAAAACTTATGTAAGGACTTCAATGATCAAGATTGTCAGTTTACAGCTTTCTGAGTCCAGTAATGCTGAAATAGTGTTTCTGTTGAAATGAAGTGAAATCAAGCCCAAATCTGCTCAAAAGCTTTTCTCTCTATTAGATAAAGCTGTTTCATTCAGTATTCAGTGCAAATCTTGCCAAACTGAAACAAGCTTATGCCTTATGAAGTACAATGTTTTCTGCAATGCTGTAAGACAGTTTTTAATGTGTTAGAAGTTATATGCACAAAAACTAATGTTAGGACTGCAATGATCAAGATTGTCAGTTTACAGCTTTCTGAGTCCAGTAATGTTGAAATAGTGTTTCTGTTCAAATGAAGTGAAATCAAGCCCAAATCTGCTCAAAAGCTTTTCTCTCTATTAGAGAAAGCTGTTTCATTCAAAATTCAGTGCAAATCTTGCCAAACTGAAACAAGCTTATGTCTTATGAAGTACAATGTTTTCTGCAATGCTGTAAGACAGTTTTTAATGTGTTAGAAGTTATATGCACAAAATCTTATGATAGGACTTCAATGATCAAGACTGTCAGTTTACAGTTTTCTGAGTCCAGTAATGCTGAAATAGTGTTTCTGTTGAAATGAAGTGAAATCAAGCCCAAATCTGCTCAAAAGCTTTTCTCTCTATTAGATAAAGCTGTTTCATTCAGTATTCAGTGCAAATCTTGCCAAACTGAAACAAGCTTATGTCTTATGAAGTACAATGTTTTCTGCAATGCTGTAAGACAGTTTTTAATGTGTTAGAAGTTATATGCACAAAAACTAATGTTAGGACTTCAATGATCAAGATTGTCAGTTTACAGCTTTCTGAGTCCAGTAATGCTGAAATAGTTTTTCTGTTGAAATGAAGTGAAATCAAGCCCAAGTCTGCTCAAAAGCTTTTCTCTCTATTAGATAAAGCTGTTTCATTCAGTATTCAGTGCAAATCTTGCCAAACTGAAACAAGCTTATGCCTTATGAAGTACAATGTTTTCTGCAATGCTGTAAGACAGTTTTTAATGTGTTAGAAGTTATATGCACAAAAACTTATGTTAGGACTTCAATGATCAAGATTGTCAGTTTACAGCTTTCTGATTCCAGTAATGCTGAAATAGTGTTTCTGTTCAAATGAAGTGAAATCAAGCCTAAATCTGCTCAAAAGCTTTTCTCTCTATTAGAGAAAGCTGTTTCATTCAGTATTCAGTGCAAATCTTGCCAAACTGAAACATGCTTATGTCTTATGAAATAAAATGTTTTCTGCAATGCTGTAAGACAGTTTTTAATGTGTTAGAAGTTATATACACAAAAACTAATGTTAGGACTGCAATGATCAAGATTGTCAGTTTACAGCTTTCTGAGTCCAGTAATGTTGAAATAGTGTTTCTGTTCAAATGAAGTGAAATCAAGCCCAAATCTGCTCAAAAGCTTTTCTCTCTATTAGAGAATGCTGTTTCATTCAATATTCAGTGCAAATCTTGCCAAACTGAAACAAGCTTATGTCTTATGAAGTACAATGTTTTCTGCAATGCTGTAAGACAGTTTTTAATGTGTTAGAAGTTATATGCACAAAAACTAATGTTAGGACTTCAATGATCAAGATTGTCAGTTTATTGATTCTTCTGCACAATCTGACTTTGCTGCAGCCTGGAACTGAACTACTGGTTTCGTCTGGTCAGAGGAGAACTGGCCCCCCAACTGAGCCTGGTTTCTCCCAAGGTTTTTTTTTTTTCTCCATTCTGTCACCGATGGAGTTTCGGTTCCTTGCCGCTGTCGCCTCTGGCTTGCTTAGTTGGGGTCACTTCATCTACAGCGATATCATTGACTTGATTGCAAATTAAAACAGACACTATTTCAACTGAACAGAGATGACATCAATGAATTCAATGATGAACTGCCTTTAACTATCATTTTGCATTATTGAGACACTGTTTTCCAAATGAATGTTGTTCAGAGCTTTGGCGCAATGTATTTTGTTTAAAGCACTATATAAATAAAGGTGATTGATTGATTGAGTTTACAGCTTTCTGAGTCCAGTAATGCTGAAATAGTGTTTCTGTTGAAATGAAGTGAAATCAAGCCCAAATCTGCTCAAAAGCTTTTCTCTCTATTAGATAAAGCTGTTTCATTCAGTATTCAGTGCAAATCTTGCCAAACTGAAACAAGCTTATGTCTTATGAAGTACAATGTTTTCTGCAATGCTGTAAGACAGTTTTTAATGTGTTAGAAGTTATATGCACAAAAACTAATGTTAGGACTTCAATGATCAAGATTGTCAGTTTACAGCTTTCTGAGTCCAGTAATGCTGAAATAGTGTTTCTGTTGAAATGAAGTGAAATCAAGCCCAAATCTGCTCAAAAGCTTTTCTCTCTATTAGATAAAGCTGTTTCATTCAGTATTCAGTGCAAATCTTGCCAAACTGAAACAAGCTTATGCCTTATGAAGTACAATGTTTTCTGCAATGCTGTAAGACAGTTTTTAATGTGTTAGAAGTTATATGCACAAAAACTTATGTTAGAACTTCATTGATCAAGATTGGCAGTTTACAGCTTTCTGAGTCCAGTAATGTTGAAATAGTGTTTCTGTTCAAATGAAGTGAAATCAAGCCCAAATCTGCTCAAAAGCTTTTCTCTCTATTAGAGAAAGCTGTTTCATTCAATATTCAGTGCAAATCTTGCCAAACTGAAACAAGCTTATGCCTTATGAAGTACAATGTTTTCTGCAATGCTATAAGACAGTTTTTAATGTGTTAGAAGTTATATGCACAAAAACTAATGTTAGGACTGCAATGATCAAGATTGTCAGTTTACAGCTTTCTGAGTCCAGTAATGTTGAAATAGTGTTTCTGTTCAAATGAAGTGAAATCAAGCCCAAATCTGCTCTAAAGCTTTTCTCTCTATTAGATAAAGCTGTTTC
>NC_068376.1:271578-357411 GCF_023724105.1 Carassius gibelio | reverse complement strand
TGAGCAGATTTGGGCTTGATTTCACTTCATTTGAACAGAAACACTATTTCAACATTACTGGACTCAGAAAGCTGTAAACTGACAATCTTGATCATTGCAGTCCTAACATTAGTTTTTGTGCATATAACTTCTAACACATTAAAAACTGTCTTCCAGCATTGCAGAAAACATTGTACTTCATAAGGCATACGCTTGTTTCAGTTTGGCAAGATTTGCACTGCATATTGAATGAAACAGCTTTCTCTAATAGAGAGAAAAGCTTTTGAGCAGATTTGGGCTTGATTTCACTTCATTTGAACAGAAACACTATTTCAACATTACTGGACTCAGAAAGCTGTAAACTGACAATCTTGATCATTGCAGTCCTAACATTAGTTTTTGTGTATATAACTTCTAACACATTAAAAACTGTCTTACAGCATTGCAGAAAACATTTTATTTCATAAGACATAAGCATGTTTCAGTTTGGCAAGATTTGCACTGAATACTGAATGAAACAGCTTTCTCTAATAGAGAGAAAAGCTTTTGAGCAGATTTGGGCTTCATTTCACTTCATTTGAACAGAAACACTATTTCAGCATTACTGGACTCAGAAAGCTGTAAACTGACAATCTTGATCATTGAAGTCCTAACATTAGTTTTTGTGCATATAACTTCTAACACATTAAAAACTGTCTTACAGCATTGCAGAAAACATTGTACTTCATAAGGCATAAGCTTGTTTCAGTTTGGCAAGATTTGCACTGAATACTGAATGAAACAGCTTTATCTAATAGAGAGAAAAGCTTTTGAGCAGATTTGGGCTTGATTTCACTTCATTTCAACAGAAACACTATTTCAACATTACTGGACTCAGAAAGCTGTAAACTGACAATCTTGATCATTGCAGTCCTAACATTAGTTTTTGTGCATATAACTTCTAACACATTAAAAACTGTCTTAAAGCATTGCAGAAAACATTGTACTTCATAAGGCATACGCTTGTTTCAGTTTGGCAAGATTTGCACTGCATATTGAATGAAACAGCTTTCTCTAATAGAGAGAAAAGCTTTTGAGCAGATTTGGGCTTGATTTCACTTCATTTGAACAGAAACACTATTTCAACATTACTGGACTCAGAAAGCTGTAAACTGACAATCTTGATCATTGAAGTCCTAACATTAGTTTTTGTGCATATAACTTCTAACACATTAAAAACTGTCTTACAGCATTGCAGAAAACATTGTACTTCATAAGACATAAGCTTGTTTCAGTTTGGCAAGATTTGCACTGAATACTGAATGAAACAGCTTTATCTAATAGAGAGAAAAGCTTTTGAGCAGATTTGGGCTTGATTTCACTTCATTTCAACAGAAACACTATTTCAGCATTACTGGACTCAGAAAGCTGTAAACTGACAATCTTGATCATTGAAGTCCTAACATAAGTTTTTGTGCATATAACTTCTAACACATTAAAAACTGTCTTACAGCATTGCAGAAAACATTGTACTTCATAAGACATAAGCTTGTTTCAGTTTGGCAAGATTTGCACTGAATACTGAATGAAACAGCTTTCTCTAATAGAGAGAAAAGCTTTTGAGCAGATTTGGGCTTGATTTCACTTCATTTGAACAGAAACACTATTTCAGCATTACTGGACTCAGAAAGCTGTAAACTGACAATCTTGATCATTGAAGTCCTAACATAAGTTTTTGTGCATATAACTTCTAACACATTAAAAACTGTCTTACAGCATTGCAAAAAACATTTCATTTCATAAGACATAAGCTTGTTTCAGTTTGGCAAGATTTGCACTGAATACTCAATGAAACCGCATTCTCTATTAGAGAGAAAAGCTTTTGAGCAGATTTGGGCTTGATTTCACTTCATTTGAACAGAAACACTATTTCAGCATTACTGGACTCAGAAAGCTGTAAACTGACAATCTTGATCATTGAAGTCCTAACATAAGTTTTTGTGCATATAACTTCTAACACATTAAAAACTGTCTTACAGCATTGCAGAAAACATTGTACTTCATAAGGCATAAGCTTGTTTCAGTTTGGCAAGATTTGCACTGAATACTGAATGAAACAGCTTTATCTAATAGAGAGAAAAGCTTTTGAGCAGATTTGGGCTTGATTTCACTTCATTTCAACAGAAACACTATTTCAGCATTACTGGACTCAGAAAGCTGTAAACTGACAATCTTGATCATTGAAGTCCTAACATAAGTTTTTGTGCATATAACTTCTAACACATTAAAAACTGTCTTACAGCATTGCAGAAAACATTGTACTTCATAAGACATAAGCTTGTTTCAGTTTGGCAAGATTTGCACTGAATACTGAATGAAACAGCTTTATCTAATAGCGAGAAAAGCTTTTGAGCAGATTTGGGCTTGATTTCACTTCATTTGAACAGAAACACTATTTCAGCATTACTGGACTCAGAAAGCTGTAAACTGACAATCTTGATCATTGAAGTCCTAACATTAGTTTTTGTGCATATAACTTCTAACACATTAAAAACTGTCTTACAGCATTGCAGAAAACATTGTACTTCATAAGGCATAAGCTTGTTTCAGTTTGGCAAGATTTGCACTGAATATTGAATGAAACAGCTTTCTCTAATAGAGAGAAAAGCTTTTGAGCAGATTTGGGCTTGATTTCACTTCATTTGAACAGAAACACTATTTCAACATTACTGGACTCAGAAAGCTGTAAACTGACAATCTTGATCATTGCAGTCCTAACATTAGTTTTTGTGCATATAACTTCTAACACATTAAAAACTGTCTTACAGCATTGCAGAAAACATTGTACTTCATAAGGCATACGCTTGTTTCAGTTTGGCAAGATTTGCACTGCATATTGAATGAAACAGCTTTCTCTAATAGAGAGAAAAGCTTTTGAGCAGATTTGGGCTTGATTTCACTTCATTTGAACAGAAACACTATTTCAACATTACTGGACTCAGAAAGCTGTAAACTGACAATCTTGATCATTGCAGTCCTAACATTAGTTTTTGTGTATATAACTTCTAACACATTAAAAACTGTCTTACAGCATTGCAGAAAACATTTTATTTCATAAGACATAAGCATGTTTCAGTTTGGCAAGATTTGCACTGAATACTGAATGAAACAGCTTTCTCTAATAGAGAGAAAAGCTTTTGAGCAGATTTGGGCTTGATTTCACTTCATTTGAACAGAAACACTATTTCAGCATTACTGGACTCAGAAAGCTGTAAACTGACAATCTTGATCATTGAAGTCCTAACATTAGTTTTTGTGCATATAACTTCTAACACATTAAAAACTGTCTTACAGCATTGCAGAAAACATTGTACTTCATAAGGCATAAGCTTGTTTCAGTTTGGCAAGATTTGCACTGAATACTGAATGAAACAGCTTTATCTAATAGAGAGAAAAGCTTTTGAGCAGATTTGGGCTTGATTTCACTTCATTTGAACAGAAACACTATTTCAACATTACTGGACTCAGAAAGCTGTAAACTGACAATCTTGATCATTGAAGTCCTAACATTAGTTTTTGTGCATATAACTTCTAACACATTAAAAACTGTCTTACAGCATTGCAGAAAACATTGTACTTCATAAGGCATAAGCTTGTTTCAGTTTGGCAAGATTTGCACTGAATACTGAATGAAACAGCTTTATCTAATAGAGAGAAAAGCTTTTGAGCAGACTTGGGCTTGATTTCACTTCATTTCAACAGAAACACTATTTCAGCATTACTGGACTCAGAAAGCTGTAAACTGACAATCTTGATCATTGAAGTCCTAACATTAGTTTTTGTGCATATAACTTCTAACACATTAAAAACTGTCTTACAGCATTGCAAAAAACATTTCATTTCATAAGACATAAGCTTGTTTCAGTTTGGCAAGATTTGCACTGAATACTCAATGAAACCGCATTCTCTATTAGAGAGAAAAGCTTTTGAGCAGATTTGGGCTTGATTTCACTTCATTTGAACAGAAACACTATTTCAGCATTACTGGACTCAGAAAGCTGTAAACTGACAATCTTGATCATTGAAGTCCTAACATAAGTTTTTGTGCATATAACTTCTAACACATTAAAAACTGTCTTACAGCATTGCAGAAAACTTTGTACTTCATAAGGCATAAGCTTGTTTCAGTTTGGCAAGATTTACACTGAATACTGAATGAAACAGCTTTATCTAATAGAGAGAAAAGCTTTTGAGCAGATTTGGGCTTGATTTCACTTCATTTCAACAGAAACACTATTTCAGCATTACTGGACTCAGAAAGCTGTAAACTGACAATCTTGATCATTGAAGTCCTAACATAAGTTTTTGTGCATATAACTTCTAACACATTAAAAACTGTCTTACAGCATTGCAGAAAACATTGTACTTCAAAAGACATAAGCTTGTTTCAGTTTGGCAAGATTTGCACTGAATACTGAATGAAACAGCTTTATCTAATAGAGAGAAAAGCTTTTGAGCAGATTTGGGCTTGATTTCACTTCATTTCAACAGAAACACTATTTCAGCATTACTGGACTCAGAAAGCTGTAAACTGACAATCTTGATCATTGAAGTCCTAACATTAGTTTTTGTGCATATAACTTCTAACACATTAAAAACTGTCTTACAGCATTGCAGAAAACATTGTACTTCATAAGACATAAGCTTGTTTCAGTTTGGCAAGATTTGCACTGAATACTGAATGAAACAGCTTTATCTAATAGAGAGAAAAGCTTTTGAGCAGATTTGGGCTTGATTTCACTTCATTTCAACAGAAACACTATTTCAGCATTACTGGACTCAGAAAGCTGTAAACTGACAATCTTGATCATTGAAGTCCTAACATAAGTTTTTGTGCAAATAACTTCTAACACATTAAAAACTGTCTTACAGCATTGCAGAAAACATTGTACTTCATAAGGCATAAGCTTGTTTCAGTTTGGCAAGATTTGCACTGAATATTGAATGAAACAGCTTTCTCTAATAGAGAGAAAAGCTTTTGAGCAGATTTGGGCTTGATTTCACTTCATTTGAACAGAAACACTATTTCAACATTACTGGACTCAGAAAGCTGTAAACTGACAATCTTGATCATTGCAGTCCTAACATTAGTTTTTGTGTATATAACTTCTAACACATTAAAAACTGTCTTACAGCATTGCAGAAAACATTTTATTTCATAAGACATAAGCATGTTTCAGTTTGGCAAGATTTGCACTGAATACTGAATGAAACAGCTTTCTCTAATAGAGAGAAAAGCTTTTGAGCAGATTTGGGCTTGATTTCACTTCATTTGAACAGAAACACTATTTCAGCATTACTGGACTCAGAAAGCTGTAAACTGACAATCTTGATCATTGAAGTCCTAACATAAGTTTTTGTGCATATAACTTCTAACACATTAAAAGCTGTCTTACAGCATTGCAGAAAACATTGTACTTCATAAGACATGAGCTTGTTTCAGTTTGGCAAGATTTGCACTGAATACTGAATGAAACAGCTTTATCTAATAGAGAGAAAAGCTTTTGAGCAGATTTGGGCTTGATTTCACTTCATTTCAACAGAAACACTATTTCAGCATTACTGGACTCAGAAAGCTGTAAACTGACAATCTTGATCATTGAAGTCCTAACATAAGTTTTTGTGCATATAACTTCTAACACATTAAAAACTGTCTTACAGCATTGCAGAAAAAATTGTACTTCATAAGACATAAGCTTGTTTCAGTTTGGCAAGATTTGCACTGAATACTGAATGAAACAGCTTTATCTAATAGAGAGAAAAGCTTTTGAGCAGATTTGGGCTTGATTTCACTTCATTTGAACAGAAACACTATTTCAACATTACTGGACTCAGAAAGCTGTAAACTGACAATCTTGATCATTGCAGTCCTAACATTAGTTTTTGTGCATATAACTTCTAACACATTAAAAACTGTCTTACAGCATTGCAGAAAACATTGTACTTCATAAGGCATACGCTTGTTTCAGTTTGGCAAGATTTGCACTGAATATTGAATGAAACAGCTTTCTCTAATAGAGAGAAAAGCTTTTGAGCAGATTTGGGCTTGATTTCACTTCATTTGAACAGAAACACTATTTCAACATTACTGGACTCAGAAAGCTGTAAACTGACAATCTTGATCATTGCAGTCCTAACATTAGTTTTTGTGTATATAACTTCTAACACATTAAAAACTGTCTTACAGCATTGCAGAAAACATTTTATTTCATAAGACATAAGCATGTTTCAGTTTGGCAAGATTTGCACTGAATACTGAATGAAACAGCTTTCTCTAATAGAGAGAAAAGCTTTTGAGCAGATTTGGGCTTCATTTCACTTCATTTGAACAGAAACACTATTTCAGCATTACTGGACTCAGAAAGCTGTAAACTGACAATCTTGATCATTGAAGTCCTAACATAAGTTTTTGTGCATATAACTTCTAACACATTAAAAACTGTCTTACAGCATTGCAGAAAACATTGTACTTCATAAGACATAAGCTTGTTTCAGTTTGGCAAGATTTGCACTGAATACTGAATGAAACAGCTTTATCTAATAGAGAGAAAAGCTTTTGAGCAGATTTGGGCTTGATTTCACTTCATTTGAACAGAAACACTATTTCAACATTACTGGACTCAGAAAGCTGTAAACTGACAATCTTGATCATTGCAGTCCTAACATTAGTTTTTGTGCATATAACTTCTAACACATTAAAAACTGTCTTACAGCATTGCAGAAAACATTGTACTTCATAAGGCATACGCTTGTTTCAGTTTGGCAAGATTTGCACTGAATATTGAATGAAACAGCTTTCTCTAATAGAGAGAAAAGCTTTTGAGCAGATTTGGGCTTGATTTCACTTCATTTGAACAGAAACACTATTTCAGCATTACTGGACTCAGAAAGCTGTAAACTGACAATCTTGATCATTGAAGTCCTAACATAAGTTTTTGTGCATATAACTTCTAACACATTAAAAACTGTCTTACAGCATTGCAGAAAACATTGTAATTCATAAGGCATAAGCTTCTTTCAGTTTGGCAAGATTTGCACTGAATACTGAATGAAACAGCTTTATCTAATAGAGAGAAAAGCTTTTGAGCAGACTTGGGCTTGATTTCACTTCATTTCAACAGAAACACTATTTCAGCATTACTGGACTCAGAAAGCTGTAAACTGACAATCTTGATCATTGAAGTCCTAACATTAGTTTTTGTGCATATAACTTCTAACACATTAAAAACTGTCTTACAGCATTGCAAAAAACATTTCATTTCATAAGACATAAGCTTGTTTCAGTTTGGCAAGATTTGCACTGAATACTCAATGAAACCGCATTCTCTATTAGAGAGAAAAGCTTTTGAGCAGATTTGGGCTTGATTTCACTTCATTTCAACAGAAACACTATTTCAGCATTACTGGACTCAGAAAGCTGTAAACTGACAATCTTGATCATTGAAGTCCTAACATAAGTTTTTGTGCATATAACTTCTAACACATTAAAAGCTGTCTTACAGCATTGCAGAAAACATTGTACTTCATAAGACATAAGCTTGTTTCAGTTTGGCAAGATTTGCACTGAATACTGAATGAAACAGCTTTATCTAATAGAGAAAAAAGCTTTTGAGCAGATTTGGGCTTGATTTCACTTCATTTCAACAGAAACACTATTTCAGCATTACTGGACTCAGAAAGCTGTAAACTGACAATCTTGATCATTGAAGTCCTAACATTAGTTTTTGTGCATATAACTTCTAACACATTAAAAACTGTCTTACAGCATTGCAGAAAACATTGTACTTCATAAGACATAAGCTTGTTTCAGTTTGGCAAGATTTGCACTGAATACTGAATGAAACAGCTTTATCTAATAGAGAGAAAAGCTTTTGAGCAGATTTGGGCTTGATTTCACTTCATTTCAACAGAAACACTATTTCAGCATTACTGGACTCAGAAAGCTGTAAACTGACAATCTTGATCATTGAAGTCCTAACATAAGTTTTTGTGCATATAACTTCTAACACATTAAAAACTGTCTTACAGCATTGCAGAAAAAATTGTACTTCATAAGACATAAGCTTGTTTCAGTTTGGCAAGATTTGCACTGAATACTGAATGAAACAGCTTTATCTAATAGAGAGAAAAGCTTTTGAGCAGATTTGGGCTTGATTTCACTTCATTTGAACAGAAACACTATTTCAACATTACTGGACTCAGAAAGCTGTAAACTGACAATCTTGATCATTGCAGTCCTAACATTAGTTTTTGTGCATATAACTTCTAACACATTAAAAACTGTCTTACAGCATTGCAGAAAACATTGTACTTCATAAGGCATACGCTTGTTTCAGTTTGGCAAGATTTGCACTGAATATTGAATGAAACAGCTTTCTCTAATAGAGAGAAAAGCTTTTGAGCAGATTTGGGCTTGATTTCACTTCATTTGAACAGAAACACTATTTCAACATTACTGGACTCAGAAAGCTGTAAACTGACAATCTTGATCATTGCAGTCCTAACATTAGTTTTTGTGTATATAACTTCTAACACATTAAAAACTGTCTTACAGCATTGCAGAAAACATTTTATTTCATAAGACATAAGCATGTTTCAGTTTGGCAAGATTTGCACTGAATACTGAATGAAACAGCTTTCTCTAATAGAGAGAAAAGCTTTTGAGCAGATTTGGGCTTCATTTCACTTCATTTGAACAGAAACACTATTTCAGCATTACTGGACTCAGAAAGCTGTAAACTGACAATCTTGATCATTGAAGTCCTAACATAAGTTTTTGTGCATATAACTTCTAACACATTAAAAACTGTCTTACAGCATTGCAGAAAACATTGTACTTCATAAGACATAAGCTTGTTTCAGTTTGGCAAGATTTGCACTGAATACTGAATGAAACAGCTTTATCTAATAGAGAGAAAAGCTTTTGAGCAGATTTGGGCTTGATTTCACTTCATTTGAACAGAAACACTATTTCAACATTACTGGACTCAGAAAGCTGTAAACTGACAATCTTGATCATTGCAGTCCTAACATTAGTTTTTGTGCATATAACTTCTAACACATTAAAAACTGTCTTACAGCATTGCAGAAAACATTGTACTTCATAAGGCATACGCTTGTTTCAGTTTGGCAAGATTTGCACTGAATATTGAATGAAACAGCTTTCTCTAATAGAGAGAAAAGCTTTTGAGCAGATTTGGGCTTGATTTCACTTCATTTGAACAGAAACACTATTTCAACATTACTGGACTCAGAAAGCTGTAAACTGACAATCTTGATCATTCCAGTCCTAACATTAGTTTTTGTGTATATAACTTCTAACACATTAAAAACTGTCTTACAGCATTGCAGAAAACATTTTATTTCATAAGACATAAGCATGTTTCAGTTTGGCAAGATTTGCACTGAATACTGAATGAAACAGCTTTCTCTAATAGAGAGAAAAGCTTTTGAGCAGATTTGGGCTTGATTTCACTTCATTTGAACAGAAACACTATTTCAGCATTACTGGACTCAGAAAGCTGTAAACTGACAATCTTGATCATTGAAGTCCTAACATAAGTTTTTGTGCATATAACTTCTAACACATTAAAAACTGTCTTACAGCATTGCAGAAAACATTGTACTTCATAAGGCATAAGCTTCTTTCAGTTTGGCAAGATTTGCACTGAATACTGAATGAAACAGCTTTATCTAATAGAGAGAAAAGCTTTTGAGCAGACTTGGGCTTGATTTCACTTCATTTCAACAGAAACACTATTTCAGCATTACTGGACTCAGAAAGCTGTAAACTGACAATCTTGATCATTGAAGTCCTAACATTAGTTTTTGTGCATATAACTTCTAACACATTAAAAACTGTCTTACAGCATTGCAAAAAACATTTCATTTCATAAGACATAAGCTTGTTTCAGTTTGGCAAGATTTGCACTGAATACTCAATGAAACCGCATTCTCTATTAGAGAGAAAAGCTTTTGAGCAGATTTGGGCTTGATTTCACTTCATTTGAACAGAAACACTATTTCAGCATTACTGGACTCAGAAAGCTGTAAACTGACAATCTTGATCATTGAAGTCCTAACATAAGTTTTTGTGCATATAACTTCTAACACATTAAAAACTGTCTTACAGCATTGCAGAAAACATTGTACTTCATAAGGCATAAGCTTGTTTCAGTTTGGCAAGATTTGCACTGAATACTGAATGAAACAGCTTTATCTAATAGAGAGAAAAGCTTTTGAGCAGATTTGGGCTTGATTTCACTTCATTTCAACAGAAACACTATTTCAGCATTACTGGACTCAGAAAGCTGTAAACTGACAATCTTGATCATTGAAGTCCTAACATAAGTTTTTGTGCATATAACTTCTAACACATTAAAAACTGTCTTACAGCATTGCAGAAAACATTGTACTTCATAAGACATAAGCTTGTTTCAGTTTGGCAAGATTTGCACTGAATACTGAATGAAACAGCTTTATCTAATAGCGAGAAAAGCTTTTGAGCAGATTTGGGCTTGATTTCACTTCATTTGAACAGAAACACTATTTCAGCATTACTGGACTCAGAAAGCTGTAAACTGACAATCTTGATCATTGAAGTCCTAACATTAGTTTTTGTGCATATAACTTCTAACACATTAAAAACTGTCTTACAGCATTGCAGAAAACATTGTACTTCATAAGACATAAGCTTGTTTCAGTTTGGCAAGATTTGCACTGAATACTGAATGAAACAGCTTTATCTAATAGAGAGAAAAGCTTTTGAGCAGATTTGGGCTTGATTTCACTTCATTTCAACAGAAACACTATTTCAGCATTACTGGACTCAGAAAGCTGTAAACTGACAATCTTGATCATTGAAGTCCTAACATAAGTTTTTGTGCATATAACTTCTAACACATTAAAAACTGTCTTACAGCATTGCAGAAAAAATTGTACTTCATAAGACATAAGCTTGTTTCAGTTTGGCAAGATTTGCACTGAATACTGAATGAAACAGCTTTATCTAATAGAGAGAAAAGCTTTTGAGCAGATTTGGGCTTGATTTCACTTCATTTGAACAGAAACACTATTTCAACATTACTGGACTCAGAAAGCTGTAAACTGACAATCTTGATCATTGCAGTCCTAACATTAGTTTTTGTGCATATAACTTCTAACACATTAAAAACTGTCTTACAGCATTGCAGAAAACATTGTACTTCATAAGGCATACGCTTGTTTCAGTTTGGCAAGATTTGCACTGAATATTGAATGAAACAGCTTTCTCTAATAGAGAGAAAAGCTTTTGAGCAGATTTGGGCTTGATTTCACTTCATTTGAACAGAAACACTATTTCAACATTACTGGACTCAGAAAGCTGTAAACTGACAATCTTGATCATTGCAGTCCTAACATTAGTTTTTGTGTATATAACTTCTAACACATTAAAAACTGTCTTACAGCATTGCAGAAAACATTTTATTTCATAAGACATAAGCATGTTTCAGTTTGGCAAGATTTGCACTGAATACTGAATGAAACAGCTTTCTCTAATAGAGAGAAAAGCTTTTGAGCAGATTTGGGCTTCATTTCACTTCATTTGAACAGAAACACTATTTCAGCATTACTGGACTCAGAAAGCTGTAAACTGACAATCTTGATCATTGAAGTCCTAACATAAGTTTTTGTGCATATAACTTCTAACACATTAAAAACTGTCTTACAGCATTGCAGAAAACATTGTACTTCATAAGACATAAGCTTGTTTCAGTTTGGCAAGATTTGCACTGAATACTGAATGAAACAGCTTTATCTAATAGAGAGAAAAGCTTTTGAGCAGATTTGGGCTTGATTTCACTTCATTTGAACAGAAACACTATTTCAGCATTACTGGACTCAGAAAGCTGTAAACTGACAATCTTGATCATTGAAGTCCTAACATAAGTTTTTGTGCATATAACTTCTAACACATTAAAAACTGTCTTACAGTATTGCAGAAAACATTGTACTTCATAAGACATAAGCTTGTTTCAGTTTGGCAAGATTTGCACTGAATATTGAATGAAACAGCTTTATCTAATAGAGAGAAAAGCTTTTGAGCAGATTTGGGCTTGATTTCACTTCATTTGAACAGAAACACTATTTCAGCATTACTGGACTCAGAAAGCTGTAAACTGACAATCTTGATCATTGAAGTCCTAACATAAGTTTTTGTGCATATAACTTCTAACACATTAAAAACTGTCTTACAGCATTGCAGAAAACATTGTACTTCATAAGGCATAAGCTTGTTTCAGTTTGGCAAGATTTGCACTGAATATTGAATGAAACAGCTTTCTCTAATAGAGAGAAAAGCTTTTGAGCAGATTTGGGCTTGATTTCACTTCATTTGAACAGAAACACTATTTCAACATTACTGGACTCAGAAAGCTGTAAACTGACAATCTTGATCATTGCAGTCCTAACATTAGTTTTTGTGCATATAACTTCTAACACATTAAAACCTGTCTTACAGCATTGCAGAAAACATTGTACTTCATAAGGCATAAGCTTGTTTCAGTTTGGCAAGATTTGCACTGAATATTGAATGAAACAGCTTTCTCTAATAGAGAGAAAAGCTTTTGAGCAGATTTGGGCTTGATTTCACTTCATTTGAACAGAAACACTATTTCAGCATTACTGGACTCAGAAAGCTGTAAACTGACAATCTTGATCATTGCAGTCCTAAACATTAGTTTTTGTGTATATAACTTCTAACACATTAAAAACTGTCTTACAGCATTGCAGAAAACATTTTATTTCATAAGACATAAGCATGTTTCAGTTTGGCAAGATTAGCACTGAATACTGAATGAAACAGCTTTCTCTAATAGAGAGAAAAGCTTTTGAGCAGATTTGGGCTTGATTTCACTTCATTTCAACAGAAACACTATTTCAGCATTACTGGACTCAGAAAGCTGTAAACTGACAATCTTGATCATTGAAGTCCTAACATAAGTTTTTGTGCATATAACTTCTAACACATTAAAAACTGTCTTACAGCATTGCAGAAAACAATGTACTTCATAAGGCATAAGCTTGTTTCAGTTTGGCAAGATTTGCACTGAATACTGAATGAAACAGCTTCCTCTAATAGAGAGAAAAGCTTTTGAGCAGATTTGGGCTTGATTTCACTTCATTTGAACAGAAACACTATTTCAGCATTACTGGACTCAGAAAGCTGTAAACTGACAATCTTGATCATTGAAGTCCTAACATAAGTTTTTGTGCATATAACTTCTAACACATTAAAAACTGTCTTACAGCATTGCAGAAAACAATGTACTTCATAAGGCATAAGCTTGTTTCAGTTTGGCAAGATTTGCACTGAATACTGAATGAAACAGCTTCCTCTAATAGAGAGAAAAGCTTTTGAGCAGATTTGGGCTTGATTTCACTTCATTTGAACAGAAACACTATTTCAGCATTACTGGACTCAGAAAGCTGTAAACTGACAATCTTGATCATTGAAGTCCTAACATAAGTTTTTGTGCATATAACTTCTAACACATTAAAAACTGTCTTACAGCATTGCAGAAAACATTGTACTTCATAAGGCATAAGCTTGTTTCAGTTTGGCAAGATTTGCACTGAATACTGAATGAAACAGCTTTATCTAATAGAGAGAAAAGCTTTTGAGCAGATTTGGGCTTGATTTCACTTCATTTGAACAGAAACACTATTTCAGCATTACTGGACTCAGAAAGCTGTAAACTGACAATCTTGATCATTGAAGTCCTAACATAAGTTTTTGTGCATATAACTTCTAACACATTAAAAACTGTCTTACAGCATTGCAGAAAACATTTTATTTCATAAGACATAAGCTTGTTTCAGTTTGGCAAGATTAGCACTGAATACTGAATGAAACAGCTTTATCTAATAGAGAGAAAAGCTTTTGAGCAGATTTGGGCTTGATTTCACTTCATTTCAACAGAAACACTATTTCAGCATTACTGGACTCAGAAAGCTGTAAACTGACAATCTTGATCATTGAAGTCCTAACATTAGTTTTTGTGTATATAACTTCTAACACATTAAAAACTGTCTTACAGCATTGCAGAAAACATTTTATTTCATAAGACATAAGCATGTTTCAGTTTGGCAAGATTTGCACTGAATACTGAATGAAACAGCTTTCTCCAATAGAGAGAAAAGCTTTTGAGCAGATTTGGGCTTGATTTCACTTCATTTGAACAGAAACACTATTTCAACATTACTGGACTCAGAAAGCTGTAAACTGACAATCTTGATCATTGAAGTCCTAACATTAGTTTTTGTGCATATAACTTCTAACACATTAAAAACTGTCTTACAGCATTGCAGAAAACATTTTATTTCATAAGACATAAGCATGTTTCAGTTTGGCAAGATTTGCACTGAATACTGATTGAAACCGCATTCTCTATTAGAGAGAAAAGCTTTTGAGCAGATTTGGGCTTGATTTCACTTCATTTGAACAGAAACACTATTTCAGCATTACTGGACTCAGAAAGCTGTAAACTGACAATCTTGATCATTGAAGTCCTAACATAAGTTTTTGTGCATATAACTTCTAACACATTAAAAACTGTCTTACAGCATTGCAGAAAACATTGTACTTCATAAGACATAAGCTTGTTTCAGTTTGGCAAGATTTGCACTGAATATTGAATGAAACAGCTTTATCTAATCGAGAGAAAAGCTTTTGAGCAGATTTGGGCTTGATTTCACTTCATTTGAACAGAAACACTATTTCAGCATTACTGGACTCAGAAAGCTGTAAACTGACAATCTTGATCATTGAAGTCCTAACATAAGTTTTTGTGCATATAACTTCTAACACATTAAAAACTGTCTTACAGCATTGCAGAAAACATTGTACTTCATAAGGCATAAGCTTGTTTCAGTTTGGCAAGATTTGCACTGAATATTGAATGAAACAGCTTTATCTAATAGAGAGAAAAGCTTTTGAGCAGATTTGGGCTTGATTTCACTTCATTTGAACAGAAACACTATTTCAACATTACTGGACTCAGAAAGCTGTAAACTGACAATCTTGATCATTGCAGTCCTAACATTAGTTTTTGTGCATATAACTTCTAACACATTAAAACCTGTCTTACAGCATTGCAGAAAACATTGTACTTCATAAGGCATAAGCTTGTTTCAGTTTGGCAAGATTTGCACTGAATATTGAATGAAACAGCTTTCTCTAATAGAGAGAAAAGCTTTTGAGCAGATTTGGGCTTGATTTCACTTCATTTGAACAGAAACACTATTTCAGCATTACTGGACTCAGAAAGCTGTAAACTGACAATCTTGATCATTGCAGTCCTAAACATTAGTTTTTGTGTATATAACTTCTAACACATTAAAAACTGTCTTACAGCATTGCAGAAAACATTTTATTTCATAAGACATAAGCATGTTTCAGTTTGGCAAGATTTGCACTGAATACTGAATGAAACAGCTTTCTCTAATAGAGAGAAAAGCTTTTGAGCAGATTTGGGCTTGATTTCACTTCATTTCAACAGAAACACTATTTCAGCATTACTGGACTCAGAAAGCTGTAAACTGACAATCTTGATCATTGAAGTCCTAACATTAGTTTTTGTGTATATAACTTCTAACACATTAAAAACTGTCTTACAGCATTGCAGAAAACATTTTATTTCATAAGACATAAGCATGTTTCAGTTTGGCAAGATTTGCACTGAATACTGAATGAAACAGCTTTCTCTAATAGAGAGAAAAGCTTTTGAGCAGATTTGGGCTTGATTTCACTTCATTTGAACAGAAACACTATTTCAGCATTACTGGACTCAGAAAGCTGTAAACTGACAATCTTGATCATTGAAGTCCTAACATAAGTTTTTGTGCATATAACTTCTAACACATTAAAAACTGTCTTACAGCATTGCAGAAAACATTGTACTTCATAAGGCATAAGCTTGTTTCAGTTTGGCAAGATTTGCACTGAATACTGAATGAAACAGCTTTATCTAATAGAGAGAAAAGCTTTTGAGCAGATTTGGGCTTGATTTCACTTCATTTCAACAGAAACACTATTTCAGCATTACTGGACTCAGAAAGCTGTAAACTGACAATCTTGATCATTGAAGTCCTAACATTAGTTTTTGTGTATATAACTTCTAACACATTAAAAACTGTCTTACAGCATTGCAGAAAACATTTTATTTCATAAGACATAAGCATGTTTCAGTTTGGCAAGATTTGCACTGAATACTGAATGAAACAGCTTTCTCTAATAGAGAGAAAAGCTTTTGAGCAGATTTGGGCTTGATTTCACTTCATTTGAACAGAAACACTATTTCAACATTACTGGACTCAGAAAGCTGTAAACTGACAATCTTGATCATTGAAGTCCTAACATTAGTTTTTGTGCATATAACTTCTAACACATTAAAAACTGTCTTACAGCATTGCAGAAAACATTTTATTTCATAAGACATAAGCATGTTTCAGTTTGGCAAGATTTGCACTGAATACTGATTGAAACCGCATTCTCTATTAGAGAGAAAAGCTTTTGAGCAGATTTGGGCTTGATTTCACTTCATTTGAACAGAAACACTATTTCAGCATTACTGGACTCAGAAAGCTGTAAACTGACAATCTTGATCATTGAAGTCCTAACATAAGTTTTTGTGCATATAACTTCTAACACATTAAAAACTGTCTTACAGCATTGCAGAAAACATTGTACTTCATAAGGCATAAGCTTGTTTCAGTTTGGCAAGATTTGCACTGAATATTGAATGAAACAGCTTTCTCTAATAGAGAGAAAAGCTTTTGAGCAGATTTGGGCTTGATTTCACTTCATTTGAACAGAAACACTATTTCAACATTACTGGACTCAGAAAGCTGTAAACTGACAATCTTGATCATTGAAGTCCTAACATTAGTTTTTGTGTATATAACTTCTAACACATTAAAAACTGTCTTACAGCATTGCAGAAAACATTTTATTTCATAAGACATAAGCATGCTTCAGTTTGGCAAGATTTGCACTGAATACTGAATGAAACAGCTTTCTCTAATAGAGAGAAAAGCTTTTGAGCAGATTTGGGCTTGATTTCACTTCATTTGAACAGAAACACTATTTCAACATTACTGGACTCAGAAAGCTGTAAACTGACAATCTTGATCATTGAAGTCCTAACATTAGTTTTTGTGCATATAACTTCTAACACATTAAAAACTGTCTTACAGCATTGCAGAAAACATTTTATTTCATAAGACATAAGCATGTTTCAGTTTGGCAAGATTTGCACTGAATACTGATTGAAACCGCATTCTCTATTAGAGAGAAAAGCTTTTGAGCAGATTTGGGCTTGATTTCACTTCATTTGAACAGAAACACTATTTCAGCATTACTGGACTCAGAAAGCTGTAAACTGACAATCTTGATCATTGAAGTCCTAACATAAGTTTTTGTGCATATAACTTCTAACACATTAAAAACTGTCTTACAGCATTGCAGAAAACATTTTATTTCATAAGACATAAGCTTGTTTCAGTTTGGCAAGATTAGCACTGAATACTGAATGAAACAGCTTTATCTAATAGAGAGAAAAGCTTTTGAGCAGATTTGGGCTTGATTTCACTTCATTTCAACAGAAACACTATTTCAGCATTACTGGACTCAGAAAGCTGTAAACTGACAATCTTGATCATTGAAGTCCTAACATTAGTTTTTGTGTATATAACTTCTAACACATTAAAAACTGTCTTACAGCATTGCAGAAAACATTTTATTTCATAAGACATAAGCATGTTTCAGTTTGGCAAGATTTGCACTGAATACTGATTGAAACCGCATTCTCTATTAGAGAGAAAAGCTTTTGAGCAGATTTGGGCTTGATTTCACTTCATTTGAACAGAAACACTATTTCAGCATTACTGGACTCAGAAAGCTGTAAACTGACAATCTTGATCATTGAAGTCCTAACATAAGTTTTTGTGCATATAACTTCTAACACATTAAAAACTGTCTTACAGTATTGCAGAAAACATTGTACTTCATAAGACATAAGCTTGTTTCAGTTTGGCAAGATTTGCACTGAATATTGAATGAAACAGCTTTATCTAATAGAGAGAAAAGCTTTTGAGCAGATTTGGGCTTGATTTCACTTCATTTGAACAGAAACACTATTTCAGCATTACTGGACTCAGAAAGCTGTAAACTGACAATCTTGATCATTGAAGTCCTAACATAAGTTTTTGTGCATATAACTTCTAACACATTAAAAACTGTCTTACAGCATTGCAGAAAACATTGTACTTCATAAGGCATAAGCTTGTTTCAGTTTGGCAAGATTTGCACTGAATATTGAATGAAACAGCTTTCTCTAATAGAGAGAAAAGCTTTTGAGCAGATTTGGGCTTGATTTCACTTCATTTGAACAGAAACACTATTTCAACATTACTGGACTCAGAAAGCTGTAAACTGACAATCTTGATCATTGCAGTCCTAACATTAGTTTTTGTGCATATAACTTCTAACACATTAAAACCTGTCTTACAGCATTGCAGAAAACATTGTACTTCATAAGGCATAAGCTTGTTTCAGTTTGGCAAGATTTGCACTGAATATTGAATGAAACAGCTTTCTCTAATAGAGAGAAAAGCTTTTGAGCAGATTTGGGCTTGATTTCACTTCATTTGAACAGAAACACTATTTCAGCATTACTGGACTCAGAAAGCTGTAAACTGACAATCTTGATCATTGCAGTCCTAAACATTAGTTTTTGTGTATATAACTTCTAACACATTAAAAACTGTCTTACAGCATTGCAGAAAACATTTTATTTCATAAGACATAAGCATGTTTCAGTTTGGCAAGATTAGCACTGAATACTGAATGAAACAGCTTTCTCTAATAGAGAGAAAAGCTTTTGAGCAGATTTGGGCTTGATTTCACTTCATTTCAACAGAAACACTATTTCAGCATTACTGGACTCAGAAAGCTGTAAACTGACAATCTTGATCATTGAAGTCCTAACATAAGTTTTTGTGCATATAACTTCTAACACATTAAAAACTGTCTTACAGCATTGCAGAAAACAATGTACTTCATAAGGCATAAGCTTGTTTCAGTTTGGCAAGATTTGCACTGAATACTGAATGAAACAGCTTCCTCTAATAGAGAGAAAAGCTTTTGAGCAGATTTGGGCTTGATTTCACTTCATTTGAACAGAAACACTATTTCAGCATTACTGGACTCAGAAAGCTGTAAACTGACAATCTTGATCATTGAAGTCCTAACATAAGTTTTTGTGCATATAACTTCTAACACATTAAAAACTGTCTTACAGCATTGCAGAAAACAATGTACTTCATAAGGCATAAGCTTGTTTCAGTTTGGCAAGATTTGCACTGAATACTGAATGAAACAGCTTCCTCTAATAGAGAGAAAAGCTTTTGAGCAGATTTGGGCTTGATTTCACTTCATTTGAACAGAAACACTATTTCAGCATTACTGGACTCAGAAAGCTGTAAACTGACAATCTTGATCATTGAAGTCCTAACATAAGTTTTTGTGCATATAACTTCTAACACATTAAAAACTGTCTTACAGCATTGCAGAAAACATTGTACTTCATAAGGCATAAGCTTGTTTCAGTTTGGCAAGATTTGCACTGAATACTGAATGAAACAGCTTTATCTAATAGAGAGAAAAGCTTTTGAGCAGATTTGGGCTTGATTTCACTTCATTTGAACAGAAACACTATTTCAGCATTACTGGACTCAGAAAGCTGTAAACTGACAATCTTGATCATTGAAGTCCTAACATAAGTTTTTGTGCATATAACTTCTAACACATTAAAAACTGTCTTACAGCATTGCAGAAAACATTTTATTTCATAAGACATAAGCTTGTTTCAGTTTGGCAAGATTAGCACTGAATACTGAATGAAACAGCTTTATCTAATAGAGAGAAAAGCTTTTGAGCAGATTTGGGCTTGATTTCACTTCATTTCAACAGAAACACTATTTCAGCATTACTGGACTCAGAAAGCTGTAAACTGACAATCTTGATCATTGAAGTCCTAACATTAGTTTTTGTGTATATAACTTCTAACACATTAAAAACTGTCTTACAGCATTGCAGAAAACATTTTATTTCATAAGACATAAGCATGTTTCAGTTTGGCAAGATTTGCACTGAATACTGAATGAAACAGCTTTCTCCAATAGAGAGAAAAGCTTTTGAGCAGATTTGGGCTTGATTTCACTTCATTTGAACAGAAACACTATTTCAACATTACTGGACTCAGAAAGCTGTAAACTGACAATCTTGATCATTGAAGTCCTAACATTAGTTTTTGTGCATATAACTTCTAACACATTAAAAACTGTCTTACAGCATTGCAGAAAACATTTTATTTCATAAGACATAAGCATGTTTCAGTTTGGCAAGATTTGCACTGAATACTGATTGAAACCGCATTCTCTATTAGAGAGAAAAGCTTTTGAGCAGATTTGGGCTTGATTTCACTTCATTTGAACAGAAACACTATTTCAGCATTACTGGACTCAGAAAGCTGTAAACTGACAATCTTGATCATTGAAGTCCTAACATAAGTTTTTGTGCATATAACTTCTAACACATTAAAAACTGTCTTACAGCATTGCAGAAAACATTGTACTTCATAAGACATAAGCTTGTTTCAGTTTGGCAAGATTTGCACTGAATATTGAATGAAACAGCTTTATCTAATAGAGAGAAAAGCTTTTGAGCAGATTTGGGCTTGATTTCACTTCATTTGAACAGAAACACTATTTCAGCATTACTGGACTCAGAAAGCTGTAAACTGACAATCTTGATCATTGAAGTCCTAACATAAGTTTTTGTGCATATAACTTCTAACACATTAAAAACTGTCTTACAGCATTGCAGAAAACATTGTACTTCATAAGGCATAAGCTTGTTTCAGTTTGGCAAGATTTGCACTGAATATTGAATGAAACAGCTTTATCTAATAGAGAGAAAAGCTTTTGAGCAGATTTGGGCTTGATTTCACTTCATTTGAACAGAAACACTATTTCAACATTACTGGACTCAGAAAGCTGTAAACTGACAATCTTGATCATTGCAGTCCTAACATTAGTTTTTGTGCATATAACTTCTAACACATTAAAACCTGTCTTACAGCATTGCAGAAAACATTGTACTTCATAAGGCATAAGCTTGTTTCAGTTTGGCAAGATTTGCACTGAATATTGAATGAAACAGCTTTCTCTAATAGAGAGAAAAGCTTTTGAGCAGATTTGGGCTTGATTTCACTTCATTTGAACAGAAACACTATTTCAGCATTACTGGACTCAGAAAGCTGTAAACTGACAATCTTGATCATTGCAGTCCTAAACATTAGTTTTTGTGTATATAACTTCTAACACATTAAAAACTGTCTTACAGCATTGCAGAAAACATTTTATTTCATAAGACATAAGCATGTTTCAGTTTGGCAAGATTTGCACTGAATACTGAATGAAACAGCTTTCTCTAATAGAGAGAAAAGCTTTTGAGCAGATTTGGGCTTGATTTCACTTCATTTCAACAGAAACACTATTTCAGCATTACTGGACTCAGAAAGCTGTAAACTGACAATCTTGATCATTGAAGTCCTAACATTAGTTTTTGTGTATATAACTTCTAACACATTAAAAACTGTCTTACAGCATTGCAGAAAACATTTTATTTCATAAGACATAAGCATGTTTCAGTTTGGCAAGATTTGCACTGAATACTGAATGAAACAGCTTTCTCTAATAGAGAGAAAAGCTTTTGAGCAGATTTGGGCTTGATTTCACTTCATTTGAACAGAAACACTATTTCAGCATTACTGGACTCAGAAAGCTGTAAACTGACAATCTTGATCATTGAAGTCCTAACATAAGTTTTTGTGCATATAACTTCTAACACATTAAAAACTGTCTTACAGCATTGCAGAAAACATTGTACTTCATAAGGCATAAGCTTGTTTCAGTTTGGCAAGATTTGCACTGAATACTGAATGAAACAGCTTTATCTAATAGAGAGAAAAGCTTTTGAGCAGATTTGGGCTTGATTTCACTTCATTTCAACAGAAACACTATTTCAGCATTACTGGACTCAGAAAGCTGTAAACTGACAATCTTGATCATTGAAGTCCTAACATTAGTTTTTGTGTATATAACTTCTAACACATTAAAAACTGTCTTACAGCATTGCAGAAAACATTTTATTTCATAAGACATAAGCATGTTTCAGTTTGGCAAGATTTGCACTGAATACTGAATGAAACAGCTTTCTCTAATAGAGAGAAAAGCTTTTGAGCAGATTTGGGCTTGATTTCACTTCATTTGAACAGAAACACTATTTCAACATTACTGGACTCAGAAAGCTGTAAACTGACAATCTTGATCATTGAAGTCCTAACATTAGTTTTTGTGCATATAACTTCTAACACATTAAAAACTGTCTTACAGCATTGCAGAAAACATTTTATTTCATAAGACATAAGCATGTTTCAGTTTGGCAAGATTTGCACTGAATACTGATTGAAACCGCATTCTCTATTAGAGAGAAAAGCTTTTGAGCAGATTTGGGCTTGATTTCACTTCATTTGAACAGAAACACTATTTCAGCATTACTGGACTCAGAAAGCTGTAAACTGACAATCTTGATCATTGAAGTCCTAACATAAGTTTTTGTGCATATAACTTCTAACACATTAAAAACTGTCTTACAGCATTGCAGAAAACATTGTACTTCATAAGGCATAAGCTTGTTTCAGTTTGGCAAGATTTGCACTGAATATTGAATGAAACAGCTTTCTCTAATAGAGAGAAAAGCTTTTGAGCAGATTTGGGCTTGATTTCACTTCATTTGAACAGAAACACTATTTCAACATTACTGGACTCAGAAAGCTGTAAACTGACAATCTTGATCATTGAAGTCCTAACATTAGTTTTTGTGTATATAACTTCTAACACATTAAAAACTGTCTTACAGCATTGCAGAAAACATTGTACTTCATAAGACATAAGCTTGTTTCAGTTTGGCAAGATTTGCACTGAATACTGAATGAAACAGCTTTCTCTAATAGAGAGAAAAGCTTTTGAGCAGATTTGGGCTTGATTTCACTTCATTTGAACAGAAACACTATTTCAACATCACTGGACTCAGAAAGCTGTAAACTGACAATCTTGATCATTGCAGTCCTAACATTAGTTTTTGTGTATATAACTTCTAACACATTAAAAACTGTCTTACAGCATTGCAGAAAACATTTTATTTCATAAGACATAAGCATGTTTCAGTTTGGCAAGATTTGCACTGAATACTGAATGAAACAGCTTTCTCTAATAGAGAGAAAAGCTTTTGAGCAGATTTGGGCTTGATTTCACTTCATTTGAACAGAAACACTATTTCAACATTACTGGACTCAGAAAGCTGTAAACTGACAATCTTGATCATTGAAGTCCTAACATTAGTTTTTGTGCATATAACTTCTAACACATTAAAAACTGTCTTACAGCATTGCAGAAAACATTTTATTTCATAAGACATAAGCATGTTTCAGTTTGGCAAGATTTGCACTGAATACTGATTGAAACCGCATTCTCTATTAGAGAGAAAAGCTTTTGAGCAGATTTGGGCTTGATTTCACTTCATTTGAACAGAAACACTATTTCAACATTACTGGACTCAGAAAGCTGTAAACTGACAATCTTGATCATTGCAGTCCTAACATTAGTTTTTGTGCATATAACTTCTAACACATTAAAAACTGTCTTACAGCATTGCAGAAAACATTGTACTTCATAAGGCATAAGCTTGTTTCAGTTTGGCAAGATTTGCACTGAATATTGAATGAAACAGCTTTCTCTAATAGAGAGAAAAGCTTTTGAGCAGATTTGGGCTTGATTTCACTTCATTTGAACAGAAACACTATTTCAGCATTACTGGACTCAGAAAGCTGTAAACTGACAATCTTGATCATTGCAGTCCTAAACATTAGTTTTTGTGTATATAACTTCTAACACATTAAAAACTGTCTTACAGCATTGCAGAAAACATTTTATTTCATAAGACATAAGCATGTTTCAGTTTGGCAAGATTTGCACTGAATACTGAATGAAACAGCTTTCTCTAATAGAGAGAAAAGCTTTTGAGCAGATTTGGGCTTGATTTCACTTCATTTCAACAGAAACACTATTTCAGCATTACTGGACTCAGAAAGCTGTAAACTGACAATCTTGATCATTGAAGTCCTAACATTAGTTTTTGTGTATATAACTTCTAACACATTAAAAACTGTCTTACAGCATTGCAGAAAACATTTTATTTCATAAGACATAAGCATGTTTCAGTTTGGCAAGATTTGCACTGAATACTGAATGAAACAGCTTTCTCTAATAGAGAGAAAAGCTTTTGAGCAGATTTGGGCTTGATTTCACTTCATTTGAACAGAAACACTATTTCAGCATTACTGGACTCAGAAAGCTGTAAACTGACAATCTTGATCATTGAAGTCCTAACATAAGTTTTTGTGCATATAACTTCTAACACATTAAAAACTGTCTTACAGCATTGCAGAAAACATTGTACTTCATAAGGCATAAGCTTGTTTCAGTTTGGCAAGATTTGCACTGAATACTGAATGAAACAGCTTTATCTAATAGAGAGAAAAGCTTTTGAGCAGATTTGGGCTTGATTTCACTTCATTTCAACAGAAACACTATTTCAGCATTACTGGACTCAGAAAGCTGTAAACTGACAATCTTGATCATTGAAGTCCTAACATTAGTTTTTGTGTATATAACTTCTAACACATTAAAAACTGTCTTACAGCATTGCAGAAAACATTTTATTTCATAAGACATAAGCATGTTTCAGTTTGGCAAGATTTGCACTGAATACTGAATGAAACAGCTTTCTCTAATAGAGAGAAAAGCTTTTGAGCAGATTTGGGCTTGATTTCACTTCATTTGAACAGAAACACTATTTCAACATTACTGGACTCAGAAAGCTGTAAACTGACAATCTTGATCATTGAAGTCCTAACATTAGTTTTTGTGCATATAACTTCTAACACATTAAAAACTGTCTTACAGCATTGCAGAAAACATTTTATTTCATAAGACATAAGCATGTTTCAGTTTGGCAAGATTTGCACTGAATACTGATTGAAACCGCATTCTCTATTAGAGAGAAAAGCTTTTGAGCAGATTTGGGCTTGATTTCACTTCATTTGAACAGAAACACTATTTCAGCATTACTGGACTCAGAAAGCTGTAAACTGACAATCTTGATCATTGAAGTCCTAACATAAGTTTTTGTGCATATAACTTCTAACACATTAAAAACTGTCTTACAGCATTGCAGAAAACATTGTACTTCATAAGGCATAAGCTTGTTTCAGTTTGGCAAGATTTGCACTGAATATTGAATGAAACAGCTTTCTCTAATAGAGAGAAAAGCTTTTGAGCAGATTTGGGCTTGATTTCACTTCATTTGAACAGAAACACTATTTCAACATTACTGGACTCAGAAAGCTGTAAACTGACAATCTTGATCATTGAAGTCCTAACATTAGTTTTTGTGTATATAACTTCTAACACATTAAAAACTGTCTTACAGCATTGCAGAAAACATTTTATTTCATAAGACATAAGCATGCTTCAGTTTGGCAAGATTTGCACTGAATACTGAATGAAACAGCTTTCTCTAATAGAGAGAAAAGCTTTTGAGCAGATTTGGGCTTGATTTCACTTCATTTGAACAGAAACACTATTTCAACATTACTGGACTCAGAAAGCTGTAAACTGACAATCTTGATCATTGAAGTCCTAACATTAGTTTTTGTGCATATAACTTCTAACACATTAAAAACTGTCTTACAGCATTGCAGAAAACATTTTATTTCATAAGACATAAGCATGTTTCAGTTTGGCAAGATTTGCACTGAATACTGATTGAAACCGCATTCTCTATTAGAGAGAAAAGCTTTTGAGCAGATTTGGGCTTGATTTCACTTCATTTGAACAGAAACACTATTTCAGCATTACTGGACTCAGAAAGCTGTAAACTGACAATCTTGATCATTGAAGTCCTAACATAAGTTTTTGTGCATATAACTTCTAACACATTAAAAACTGTCTTACAGCATTGCAGAAAACATTGTACTTCATAAGGCATAAGCTTGTTTCAGTTTGGCAAGATTTGCACTGAATACTGAATGAAACAGCTTTATCTAATAGAGAGAAAAGCTTTTGAGCAGATTTGGGCTTGATTTCACTTCATTTCAACAGAAACACTATTTCAGCATTACTGGACTCAGAAAGCTGTAAACTGACAATCTTGATCATTGAAGTCCTAACATTAGTTTTTGTGTATATAACTTCTAACACATTAAAAACTGTCTTACAGCATTGCAGAAAACATTTTATTTCATAAGACATAAGCATGTTTCAGTTTGGCAAGATTTGCACTGAATACTGAATGAAACAGCTTTCTCTAATAGAGAGAAAAGCTTTTGAGCAGATTTGGGCTTGATTTCACTTCATTTGAACAGAAACACTATTTCAACATTACTGGACTCAGAAAGCTGTAAACTGACAATCTTGATCATTGAAGTCCTAACATTAGTTTTTGTGCATATAACTTCTAACACATTAAAAACTGTCTTACAGCATTGCAGAAAACATTTTATTTCATAAGACATAAGCATGTTTCAGTTTGGCAAGATTTGCACTGAATACTGATTGAAACCGCATTCTCTATTAGAGAGAAAAGCTTTTGAGCAGATTTGGGCTTGATTTCACTTCATTTGAACAGAAACACTATTTCAGCATTACTGGACTCAGAAAGCTGTAAACTGACAATCTTGATCATTGAAGTCCTAACATAAGTTTTTGTGCATATAACTTCTAACACATTAAAAACTGTCTTACAGCATTGCAGAAAACATTGTACTTCATAAGACATAAGCTTGTTTCAGTTTGGCAAGATTTGCACTGAATATTGAATGAAACAGCTTTATCTAATAGAGAGAAAAGCTTTTGAGCAGATTTGGGCTTGATTTCACTTCATTTGAACAGAAACACTATTTCAGCATTACTGGACTCAGAAAGCTGTAAACTGACAATCTTGATCATTGAAGTCCTAACATAAGTTTTTGTGCATATAACTTCTAACACATTAAAAACTGTCTTACAGCATTGCAGAAAACATTGTACTTCATAAGGCATAAGCTTGTTTCAGTTTGACAAAATTTGCACTGAATATTGAATGAAACAGCTTTCTCTAATAGAGAGAAAAGCTTTTGAGCAGATTTGGGCTTGATTTCACTTCATTTGAACAGAAACACTATTTCAACATTACTGGACTCAGAAAGCTGTAAACTGACAATCTTGATCATTGAAGTCCTAACATTAGTTTTTGTGTATATAACTTCTAACACATTAAAAACTGTCTTACAGCATTGCAGAAAACATTTTATTTCATAAGACATAAGCATGTTTCAGTTTGGCAAGATTTGCACTGAATACTGAATGAAACAGCTTTCTCTAATAGAGAGAAAAGCTTTTGAGCAGATTTGGGCTTGATTTCACTTCATTTGAACAGAAACACTATTTCAACATTACTGGACTCAGAAAGCTGTAAACTGACAATCTTGATCATTGAAGTCCTAACATTAGTTTTTGTGCATATAACTTCTAACACATTAAAAACTGTCTTACAGCATTGCAGAAAACATTTTATTTCATAAGACATAAGCATGTTTCAGTTTGGCAAGATTTGCACTGAATACTGAATGAAACAGCTTTCTCTAATAGAGAGAAAAGCTTTTGAGCAGATTTGGGCTTGATTTCACTTCATTTGAACAGAAACACTATTTCAGCATTACTGGACTCAGAAAGCTGTAAACTGACAATCTTGATCATTGAAGTCCTAGCATTAGTTTTTGTGCATATAACTTCTAACACATTAAAAACTGTCTTACAGCATTGCAGAAAACATTGTACTTCATAAGACATAAGCTTGTTTCAGTTTGGCAAGATTTGCACTGAATACTGAATGAAACAGCTTTATCTAATAGAGAGAAAAGCTTTTGAGCAGATTTGGGCTTGATTTCACTTCATTTCAACAGAAACACTATTTCAGCATTACTGGACTCAGAAAGCTGTAAACTGACAATCTTGATCATTGAAGTCCTAACATAAGTTTTTGTGCATATAACTTCTAACACATTAAAAACTGTCTTACAGCATTGCAGAAAACATTGTACTTCATAAGACATAAGCTTGTTTCAGTTTGGCAAGATTTGCACTGAATACTGAATGAAACAGCTTTATCTAATAGCGAGAAAAGCTTTTGAGCAGATTTGGGCTTGATTTCACTTCATTTGAACAGAAACACTATTTCAGCATTACTGGACTCAGAAAGCTGTAAACTGACAATCTTGATCATTGAAGTCCTAACATTAGTTTTTGTGCATATAACTTCTAACACATTAAAAACTGTCTTACAGCATTGCAGAAAATATTGTACTTCATAAGGCATAAGCTTGTTTCAGTTTGGCAAGATTTGCACTGAATATTGAATGAAACAGCTTTCTCTAATAGAGAGAAAAGCTTTTGAGCAGATTTGGGCTTGATTTCACTTCATTTGAACAGAAACACTATTTCAACATTACTGGACTCAGAAAGCTGTAAACTGACAATCTTGATCATTGCAGTCCTAACATTAGTTTTTGTGCATATAACTTCTAACACATTAAAAACTGTCTTACAGCATTGCAGAAAACATTGTACTTCATAAGGCATACGCTTGTTTCAGTTTGGCAAGATTTGCACTGCATATTGAATGAAACAGCTTTCTCTAATAGAGAGAAAAGCTTTTGAGCAGATTTGGGCTTGATTTCACTTCATTTGAACAGAAACACTATTTCAGCATTACTGGACTCAGAAAGCTGTAAACTGACAATCTTGATCATTGAAGTCCTAACATTAGTTTTTGTGCATATAACTTCTAACACATTAAAAACTGTCTTACAGCATTGCAGAAAACATTGTACTTCATAAGGCATAAGCTTGTTTCAGTTTGGCAAGATTTGCACTGAATACTGAATGAAACAGCTTTATCTAATAGAGAGAAAAGCTTTTGAGCAGATTTGGGCTTGATTTCACTTCATTTGAACAGAAACACTATTTCAACATTACTGGACTCAGAAAGCTGTAAACTGACATTCTTGATCATTGAAGTCCTAACATTAGTTTTTGTGTATATAACTTCTAACACATTAAAAACTGTCTTACAGCATTGCAGAAAACATTTTATTTCATAAGACATAAGCATGTTTCAGTTTGGCAAGATTTGCACTGAATACTGAATGAAACAGCTTTCTCTAATAGAGAGAAAAGCTTTTGAGCAGATTTGGGCTTGATTTCACTTCATTTGAACAGAAACACTATTTCAGCATTACTGGACTCAGAAAGCTGTAAACTGACAATCTTGATCATTGAAGTCCTAGCATTAGTTTTTGTGCATATAACTTCTAACACATTAAAAACTGTCTTACAGCATTGCAGAAAACATTGTACTTCATAAGACATAAGCTTGTTTCAGTTTGGCAAGATTTGCACTGAATACTGAATGAAACAGCTTTATCTAATAGAGAGAAAAGCTTTTGAGCAGATTTGGGCTTGATTTCACTTCATTTCAACAGAAACACTATTTCAGCATTACTGGACTCAGAAAGCTGTAAACTGACAATCTTGATCATTGAAGTCCTAACATAAGTTTTTGTGCATATAACTTCTAACACATTAAAAACTGTCTTACAGCATTGCAGAAAACATTGTACTTCATAAGGCATACGCTTGTTTCAGTTTGGCAAGATTTGCACTGCATATTGAATGAAACAGCTTTCTCTAATAGAGAGAAAAGCTTTTGAGCAGATTTGGGCTTGATTTCACTTCATTTGAACAGAAACACTATTTCAACATTACTGGACTCAGAAAGCTGTAAACTGACAATCTTGATCATTGCAGTCCTAACATTAGTTTTTGTGCATATAACTTCTAACACATTAAAAACTGTCTTACAGCATTGCAGAAAACATTGTACTTCATAAGGCATACGCTTGTTTCAGTTTGGCAAGATTTGCACTGCATATTGAATGAAACAGCTTTCTCTAATAGAGAGAAAAGCTTTTGAGCAGATTTGGGCTTGATTTCACTTCATTTGAACAGAAACACTATTTCAGCATTACTGGACTCAGAAAGCTGTAAACTGACAATCTTGATCATTGAAGTCCTAACATTAGTTTTTGTGCATATAACTTCTAACACATTAAAAACTGTCTTACAGCATTGCAGAAAACATTGTACTTCATAAGGCATAAGCTTGTTTCAGTTTGGCAAGATTTGCACTGAATACTGAATGAAACAGCTTTATCTAATAGAGACAAAAGCTTTTGAGCAGATTTGGGCTTGATTTCACTTCATTTGAACAGAAACACTATTTCAACATTACTGGACTCAGAAAGCTGTAAACTGACAATCTTGATCATTGCAGTCCTAACATTAGTTTTTGTGCATATAACTTCTAACACATTAAAAACTGTCTTACAGCATTGCAGAAAACATTGTACTTCATAAGGCATACGCTTGTTACAGTTTGGCAAGATTTGCACTGCATATTGAATGAAACAGCTTTCTCTAATAGAGAGAAAAGCTTTTGAGCAGATTTGGGCTTGATTTCACTTCATTTGAACAGAAACACTATTTCAACATTACTGGACTCAGAAAGCTGTAAACTGACAATCTTGATCATTGAAGTCCTAACATTAGTTTTTGTGTATATAACTTCTAACACATTAAAAACTGTCTTACAGCATTGCAGAAAACATTTTATTTCATAAGACATAAGCATGTTTCAGTTTGGCAAGATTTGCACTGAATACTGAATGAAACAGCTTTCTCTAATAGAGAGAAAAGCTTTTGAGCAGATTTGGGCTTGATTTCACTTCATTTCAACAGAAACACTATTTCAGCATTACTGGACTCAGAAAGCTGTAAACTGACAATCTTGATCATTGAAGTCCTAACATTAGTTTTTGTGCATATAACTTCTAACACATTAAAAACTGTCTTACAGCATTGCAGAAAACATTGTACTTCATAAGGCATAAGCTTGTTTCAGTTTGGCAAGATTTGCACTGAATACTGAATGAAACAGCTTTATCTAATAGAGAGAAAAGCTTTTGGGCAGATTTGGGCTTGATTTCACTTCATTTCAACAGAAACACTATTTCAGCATTACTGGACTCAGAAAGCTGTAAACTGACAATCTTGATCATTAAAGTGCTAACATAAGTTTTTGTGCATATAACTTCTAACACATTAAAAGCTGTCTTACAGCATTGCAGAAAACATTGTACTTCATAAGACATAAGCTTGTTTCAGTTTGGCAAGATTTGCACTAAATACTGAATGAAACAGCTTTATCTAATAGAGAGAAAAGCTTTTGAGCAGATTTGGGCTTGATTTCACTTCATTTGAACAGAAACACTATTTCAACATTACTGGACTCAGAAAGCTGTAAACTGACAATCTTGATCATTGCAGTCCTAACATTAGTTTTTGTGCATATAACTTCTAACACATTAAAAACTGTCTTACAGCATTGCAGAAAACATTTTATTTCATAAGGCATAAGCTTGTTTCAGTTTGGCAAGATTTGCACTGAATACTGAATGAAACAGCTTTATCTAATAGAGAGAAAAGCTTTTGAGCAGATTTGGGCTTGATTTCACTTCATTTGAACAGAAACACTATTTCAGCATTACTGGACTCAGAAAGCTGTAAACTGACAATCTTGATCATTGAAGTCCTAACATAAGTTTTTGTGCATATAACTTCTAACACATTAAAAGCTGTCTTACAGCATTGCAGAAAACATTGTACTTCATAAGACATAAGCTTGTTTCAGTTTGGCAAGATTTGCACTGAATACTGAATGAAACAGCTTTATCTAATAGAGAGAAAAGCTTTTGAGCAGATTTGGGCTTGATTTCACTTCATTTCAACAGAAACACTATTTCAGCATTACTGGACTCAGAAAGCTGTAAACTGACAATCTTGATCATTGAAGTCCTAACATTAGTTTTTGTGCATATAACTTCTAACACATTAAAAACTGTCTTACAGCATTGCAGAAAACATTTTACTTCATAAGACATAAGCTTGTTTCAGTTTGGCAAGATTTGCACTGAATACTGAATGAAACAGCTTTATCTAATAGAGAGAAAAGCTTTTGAGCAGATTTGGGCTTGATTTCACTTCATTTGAACAGAAACACTATTTCAACATTACTGGACTCAGAAAGCTGTAAACTGACAATCTTGATCATTGCAGTCCTAACATTAGTTTTTGTGCATATAACTTCTAACACATTAAAAACTGTCTTACAGCATTGCAGAAAACATTGTACTTCATAAGGCATACGCTTGTTTCAGTTTGGCAAGATTTGCACTGAATATTGAATGAAACAGCTTTCTCTAATAGAGAGAAAAGCTTTTGAGCAGATTTGGGCTTGATTTCACTTCATTTGAACAGAAACACTATTTCAACATTACTGGACTCAGAAAGCTGTAAACTGACAATCTTGATCATTGCAGTCCTAACATTAGTTTTTGTGTATATAACTTCTAACACATTAAAAACTGTCTAACAGCATTGCAGAAAACATTTTATTTCATAAGACATAAGCATGTTTCAGTTTGGCAAGATTTGCACTGAATACTGAATGAAACAGCTTTCTCTAATAGAGAGAAAAGCTTTTGAGCAGATTTGGGCTTCATTTCACTTCATTTGAACAGAAACACTATTTCAGCATTACTGGACTCAGAAAGCTGTAAACTGACAATCTTGATCATTGAAGTCCTAACATAAGTTTTTGTGCATATAACTTCTAACACATTAAAAACTGTCTTACAGCATTGCAGAAAACATTGTACTTCATAAGACATAAGCTTGTTTCAGTTTGGCAAGATTTGCACTGAATACTGAATGAAACAGCTTTATCTAATAGAGAGAAAAGCTTTTGAGCAGATTTGGGCTTGATTTCACTTCATTTGAACAGAAACACTATTTCAACATTACTGGACTCAGAAAGCTGTAAACTGACAATCTTGATCATTGCAGTCCTAACATTAGTTTTTGTGTATATAACTTCTAACACATTAAAAACTGTCTAACAGCATTGGAGAAAACATTTTATTTCATAAGACATAAGCATGTTTCAGTTTGGCAAGATTTGTACTGAATACTGAATGAAACAGCTTTCTCTAATAGAGAGAAAAGCTTTTGAGCAGATTTGGGCTTCATTTCACTTCATTTGAACAGAAACACTATTTCAGCATTACTGGACTCAGAAAGCTGTAAACTGACAATCTTGATCATTGAAGTCCTAACATAAGTTTTTGTGCATATAACTTCTAACACATTAAAAACTGTCTTACAGCATTGCAGAAAACATTGTACTTCATAAGACATAAGCTTGTTTCAGTTTGGCAAGATTTGCACTGAATACTGAATGAAACAGCTTTATCTAATAGAGAGAAAAGCTTTTGAGCAGATTTGGGCTTGATTTCACTTCATTTGAACAGAAACACTATTTCAACATTACTGGACTCAGAAAGCTGTAAACTGACAATCTTGATCATTGCAGTCCTAACATTAGTTTTTGTGCATATAACTTCTAACACATTAAAAACTGTCTTACAGCATTGCAGAAAACATTGTACTTCATAAGGCATACGCTTGTTTCAGTTTGGCAAGATTTGCACTGAATATTGAATGAAACAGCTTTCTCTAATAGAGAGAAAAGCTTTTGAGCAGATTTGGGCTTGATTTCACTTCATTTGAACAGAAACACTATTTCAACATTACTGGACTCAGAAAGCTGTAAACTGACAATCTTGATCATTCCAGTCCTAACATTAGTTTTTGTGTATATAACTTCTAACACATTAAAAACTGTCTTACAGCATTGCAGAAAACATTTTATTTCATAAGACATAAGCATGTTTCAGTTTGGCAAGATTTGCACTGAATACTGAATGAAACAGCTTTCTCTAATAGAGAGAAAAGCTTTTGAGCAGATTTGGGCTTGATTTCACTTCATTTGAACAGAAACACTATTTCAGCATTACTGGACTCAGAAAGCTGTAAACTGACAATCTTGATCATTGAAGTCCTAACATAAGTTTTTGTGCATATAACTTCTAACACATTAAAAACTGTCTTACAGCATTGCAGAAAACATTGTACTTCATAAGGCATAAGCTTCTTTCAGTTTGGCAAGATTTGCACTGAATACTGAATGAAACAGCTTTATCTAATAGAGAGAAAAGCTTTTGAGCAGACTTGGGCTTGATTTCACTTCATTTCAACAGAAACACTATTTCAGCATTACTGGACTCAGAAAGCTGTAAACTGACAATCTTGATCATTGAAGTCCTAACATAAGTTTTTGTGCATATAACTTCTAACACATTAAAAACTGTCTTACAGCATTGCAGAAAACATTGTACTTCATAAAACATAAGCTTGTTTCAGTTTGGCAAGATTTGCACTGAATACTGAATGAAACAGCTTTATCTAATAGCGAGAAAAGCTTTTGAGCAGATTTGGGCTTGATTTCACTTCATTTGAACAGAAACACTATTTCAGCATTACTGGACTCAGAAAGCTGTAAACTGACAATCTTGATCATTGAAGTCCTAACATTAGTTTTTGTGCATATAACTTCTAACACATTAAAAACTGTCTTACAGCATTGCAGAAAACATTGTACTTCATAAGGCATACGCTTGTTTCAGTTTGGCAAGATTTGCACTGCATATTGAATGAAACAGCTTTCTCTAATAGAGAGAAAAGCTTTTGAGCAGATTTGGGCTTGATTTCACTTCATTTGAACAGAAACACTATTTCAACATTACTGGACTCAGAAAGCTGTAAACTGACAATCTTGATCATTGCAGTCCTAACATTAGTTTTTGTGCATATAACTTCTAACACATTAAAAACTGTCTTACAGCATTGCAGAAAACATTGTACTTCATAAGGCATACGCTTGTTTCAGTTTGGCAAGATTTGCACTGAATACTGAATGAAACAGCTTTCTCTAATAGAGAGAAAAGCTTTTGAGCAGATTTGGGCTTGATTTCACTTCATTTGAACAGAAACACTATTTCAACATTACTGGACTCAGAAAGCTGTAAACTGACAATCTTGATCATTGCAGTCCTAACATTAGTTTTTGTGCATATAACTTCTAACACATTAAAAACTGTCTTACAGCATTGCAGAAAACATTGTACTTCATAAGGCATACGCTTGTTTCAGTTTGGCAAGATTTGCAATGCATATTGAATGAAACAGCTTTCTCTAATAGAGAGAAAAGCTTTTGAGCAGATTTGGGCTTGATTTCACTTCATTTGAACAGAAACACTATTTCAACATTACTGGACTCAGAAAGCTGTAAACTGACAATCTTGATCATTGAAGTCCTAACATTAGTTTTTGTGTATATAACTTCTAACACATTAAAAACTGTCTTACAGCATTGCAGAAAACATTGTACTTCATAAGGCATAAGCTTGTTTCAGTTTGGCAAGATTTGCACTGAATACTGAATGAAACAGCTTTATCTAATAGAGACAAAAGCTTTTGAGCAGATTTGGGCTTGATTTCACTTCATTTGAACAGAAACACTATTTCAACATTACTGGACTCAGAAAGCTGTAAACTGACAATCTTGATCATTGCAGTCCTAACATTAGTTTTTGTGCATATAACTTCTAACACATTAAAAACTGTCTTACAGCATTGCAGAAAACATTGTACTTCATAAGGCATACGCTTGTTACAGTTTGGCAAGATTTGCACTGCATATTGAATGAAACAGCTTTCTCTAATAGAGAGAAAAGCTTTTGAGCAGATTTGGGCTTGATTTCACTTCATTTGAACAGAAACACTATTTCAACATTACTGGACTCAGAAAGCTGTAAACTGACAATCTTGATCATTGAAGTCCTAACATTAGTTTTTGTGTATATAACTTCTAACACATTAAAAACTGTCTTACAGCATTGCAGAAAACATTTTATTTCATAAGACATAAGCATGTTTCAGTTTGGCAAGATTTGCACTGAATACTGAATGAAACAGCTTTCTCTAATAGAGAGAAAAGCTTTTGAGCAGATTTGGGCTTGATTTCACTTCATTTCAACAGAAACACTATTTCAGCATTACTGGACTCAGAAAGCTGTAAACTGACAATCTTGATCATTGAAGTCCTAACATTAGTTTTTGTGCATATAACTTCTAACACATTAAAAACTGTCTTACAGCATTGCAGAAAACATTGTACTTCATAAGGCATAAGCTTGTTTCAGTTTGGCAAGATTTGCACTGAATACTGAATGAAACAGCTTTATCTAATAGAGAGAAAAGCTTTTGGGCAGATTTGGGCTTGATTTCACTTCATTTCAACAGAAACACTATTTCAGCATTACTGGACTCAGAAAGCTGTAAACTGACAATCTTGATCATTAAAGTGCTAACATAAGTTTTTGTGCATATAACTTCTAACACATTAAAAGCTGTCTTACAGCATTGCAGAAAACATTGTACTTCATAAGACATAAGCTTGTTTCAGTTTGGCAAGATTTGCACTAAATACTGAATGAAACAGCTTTATCTAATAGAGAGAAAAGCTTTTGAGCAGATTTGGGCTTGATTTCACTTCATTTGAACAGAAACACTATTTCAACATTACTGGACTCAGAAAGCTGTAAACTGACAATCTTGATCATTGCAGTCCTAACATTAGTTTTTGTGCATATAACTTCTAACACATTAAAAACTGTCTTACAGCATTGCAGAAAACATTTTATTTCATAAGGCATAAGCTTGTTTCAGTTTGGCAAGATTTGCACTGAATACTGAATGAAACAGCTTTATCTAATAGAGAGAAAAGCTTTTGAGCAGATTTGGGCTTGATTTCACTTCATTTGAACAGAAACACTATTTCAGCATTACTGGACTCAGAAAGCTGTAAACTGACAATCTTGATCATTGAAGTCCTAACATAAGTTTTTGTGCATATAACTTCTAACACATTAAAAGCTGTCTTACAGCATTGCAGAAAACATTGTACTTCATAAGACATAAGCTTGTTTCAGTTTGGCAAGATTTGCACTGAATACTGAATGAAACAGCTTTATCTAATAGAGAGAAAAGCTTTTGAGCAGATTTGGGCTTGATTTCACTTCATTTCAACAGAAACACTATTTCAGCATTACTGGACTCAGAAAGCTGTAAACTGACAATCTTGATCATTGAAGTCCTAACATTAGTTTTTGTGCATATAACTTCTAACACATTAAAAACTGTCTTACAGCATTGCAGAAAACATTTTACTTCATAAGACATAAGCTTGTTTCAGTTTGGCAAGATTTGCACTGAATACTGAATGAAACAGCTTTATCTAATAGAGAGAAAAGCTTTTGAGCAGATTTGGGCTTGATTTCACTTCATTTGAACAGAAACACTATTTCAACATTACTGGACTCAGAAAGCTGTAAACTGACAATCTTGATCATTGCAGTCCTAACATTAGTTTTTGTGCATATAACTTCTAACACATTAAAAACTGTCTTACAGCATTGCAGAAAACATTGTACTTCATAAGGCATACGCTTGTTTCAGTTTGGCAAGATTTGCACTGAATATTGAATGAAACAGCTTTCTCTAATAGAGAGAAAAGCTTTTGAGCAGATTTGGGCTTGATTTCACTTCATTTGAACAGAAACACTATTTCAACATTACTGGACTCAGAAAGCTGTAAACTGACAATCTTGATCATTGCAGTCCTAACATTAGTTTTTGTGTATATAACTTCTAACACATTAAAAACTGTCTAACAGCATTGCAGAAAACATTTTATTTCATAAGACATAAGCATGTTTCAGTTTGGCAAGATTTGTACTGAATACTGAATGAAACAGCTTTCTCTAATAGAGAGAAAAGCTTTTGAGCAGATTTGGGCTTCATTTCACTTCATTTGAACAGAAACACTATTTCAGCATTACTGGACTCAGAAAGCTGTAAACTGACAATCTTGATCATTGAAGTCCTAACATAAGTTTTTGTGCATATAACTTCTAACACATTAAAAACTGTCTTACAGCATTGCAGAAAACATTGTACTTCATAAGACATAAGCTTGTTTCAGTTTGGCAAGATTTGCACTGAATACTGAATGAAACAGCTTTATCTAATAGAGAGAAAAGCTTTTGAGCAGATTTGGGCTTGATTTCACTTCATTTGAACAGAAACACTATTTCAACATTACTGGACTCAGAAAGCTGTAAACTGACAATCTTGATCATTGCAGTCCTAACATTAGTTTTTGTGCATATAACTTCTAACACATTAAAAACTGTCTTACAGCATTGCAGAAAACATTGTACTTCATAAGGCATACGCTTGTTTCAGTTTGGCAAGATTTGCACTGAATATTGAATGAAACAGCTTTCTCTAATAGAGAGAAAAGCTTTTGAGCAGATTTGGGCTTGATTTCACTTCATTTGAACAGAAACACTATTTCAACATTACTGGACTCAGAAAGCTGTAAACTGACAATCTTGATCATTCCAGTCCTAACATTAGTTTTTGTGTATATAACTTCTAACACATTAAAAACTGTCTTACAGCATTGCAGAAAACATTTTATTTCATAAGACATAAGCATGTTTCAGTTTGGCAAGATTTGCACTGAATACTGAATGAAACAGCTTTCTCTAATAGAGAGAAAAGCTTTTGAGCAGATTTGGGCTTGATTTCACTTCATTTGAACAGAAACACTATTTCAGCATTACTGGACTCAGAAAGCTGTAAACTGACAATCTTGATCATTGAAGTCCTAACATAAGTTTTTGTGCATATAACTTCTAACACATTAAAAACTGTCTTACAGCATTGCAGAAAACATTGTACTTCATAAGGCATAAGCTTCTTTCAGTTTGGCAAGATTTGCACTGAATACTGAATGAAACAGCTTTATCTAATAGAGAGAAAAGCTTTTGAGCAGACTTGGGCTTGATTTCACTTCATTTCAACAGAAACACTATTTCAGCATTACTGGACTCAGAAAGCTGTAAACTGACAATCTTGATCATTGAAGTCCTAACATAAGTTTTTGTGCATATAACTTCTAACACATTAAAAACTGTCTTACAGCATTGCAGAAAACATTGTACTTCATAAAACATAAGCTTGTTTCAGTTTGGCAAGATTTGCACTGAATACTGAATGAAACAGCTTTATCTAATAGCGAGAAAAGCTTTTGAGCAGATTTGGGCTTGATTTCACTTCATTTGAACAGAAACACTATTTCAGCATTACTGGACTCAGAAAGCTGTAAACTGACAATCTTGATCATTGAAGTCCTAACATTAGTTTTTGTGCATATAACTTCTAACACATTAAAAACTGTCTTACAGCATTGCAGAAAACATTGTACTTCATAAGGCATACGCTTGTTTCAGTTTGGCAAGATTTGCACTGCATATTGAATGAAACAGCTTTCTCTAATAGAGAGAAAAGCTTTTGAGCAGATTTGGGCTTGATTTCACTTCATTTGAACAGAAACACTATTTCAACATTACTGGACTCAGAAAGCTGTAAACTGACAATCTTGATCATTGCAGTCCTAACATTAGTTTTTGTGCATATAACTTCTAACACATTAAAAACTGTCTTACAGCATTGCAGAAAACATTGTACTTCATAAGGCATACGCTTGTTTCAGTTTGGCAAGATTTGCACTGAATACTGAATGAAACAGCTTTCTCTAATAGAGAGAAAAGCTTTTGAGCAGATTTGGGCTTGATTTCACTTCATTTGAACAGAAACACTATTTCAACATTACTGGACTCAGAAAGCTGTAAACTGACAATCTTGATCATTGCAGTCCTAACATTAGTTTTTGTGCATATAACTTCTAACACATTAAAAACTGTCTTACAGCATTGCAGAAAACATTGTACTTCATAAGGCATACGCTTGTTTCAGTTTGGCAAGATTTGCACTGCATATTGAATGAAACAGCTTTCTCTAATAGAGAGAAAAGCTTTTGAGCAGATTTGGGCTTGATTTCACTTCATTTCAACAGAAACACTATTTCAAGCATTACTGGACTCAGAAAGCTGTAAACTGACAATCTTGATCATTGAAGTCCTAACATTAGTTTTTGTGCATATAACTTCTAACACATTAAAAACTGTCTTACAGCATTGCAGAAAACATTGTACTTCATAAGGCATAAGCTTGTTTCAGTTTGGCAAGATTTGCACTGAATACTGAATGAAACAGCTTTATCTAATAGAGAGAAAAGCTTTTGGGCAGATTTGGGCTTGATTTCACTTCATTTCAACAGAAACACTATTTCAGCATTACTGGACTCAGAAAGCTGTAAACTGACAATCTTGATCATTAAAGTGCTAACATAAGTTTTTGTGCATATAACTTCTAACACATTAAAAGCTGTCTTACAGCATTGCAGAAAACATTGTACTTCATAAGACATAAGCTTGTTTCAGTTTGGCAAGATTTGCACTGAATACTGAATGAAACAGCTTTATCTAATAGAGAGAAAAGCTTTTGAGCAGATTTGGGCTTGATTTCACTTCATTTGAACAGAAACACTATTTCAACATTACTGGACTCAGAAAGCTGTAAACTGACAATCTTGATCATTGCAGTCCTAACATTAGTTTTTGTGCATATAACTTCTAACACATTAAAAACTGTCTTACAGCATTGCAGAAAACATTTTATTTCATAAGGCATAAGCTTGTTTCAGTTTGGCAAGATTTGCACTGAATACTGAATGAAACAGCTTTATCTAATAGAGAGAAAAGCTTTTGAGCAGATTTGGGCTTGATTTCACTTCATTTGAACAGAAACACTATTTCAGCATTACTGGACTCAGAAAGCTGTAAACTGACAATCTTGATCATTGAAGTCCTAACATAAGTTTTTGTGCATATAACTTCTAACACATTAAAAGCTGTCTTACAGCATTGCAGAAAACATTGTACTTCATAAGACATAAGCTTGTTTCAGTTTGGCAAGATTTGCACTGAATACTGAATGAAACAGCTTTATCTAATAGAGAGAAAAGCTTTTGAGCAGATTTGGGCTTGATTTCACTTCATTTCAACAGAAACACTATTTCAGCATTACTGGACTCAGAAAGCTGTAAACTGACAATCTTGATCATTGAAGTCCTAACATTAGTTTTTGTGCATATAACTTCTAACACATTAAAAACTGTCTTACAGCATTGCAGAAAACATTTTACTTCATAAGACATAAGCTTGTTTCAGTTTGGCAAGATTTGCACTGAATACTGAATGAAACAGCTTTATCTAATAGAGAGAAAAGCTTTTGAGCAGATTTGGGCTTGATTTCACTTCATTTCAACAGAAACACTATTTCAACATTACTGGACTCAGAAAGCTGTAAACTGACAATCTTGATCATTGCAGTCCTAACATTAGTTTTTGTGTATATAACTTCTAACACATTAAAAACTGTCTAACAGCATTGCAGAAAACATTTTATTTCATAAGACATAAGCATGTTTCAGTTTGGCAAGATTTGCACTGAATACTGAATGAAACAGCTTTCTCTAATAGAGAGAAAAGCTTTTGAGCAGATTTGGGCTTGATTTCACTTCATTTGAACAGAAACACTATTTCAGCATTACTGGACTCAGAAAGCTGTAAACTGACAATCTTGATCATTGAAGTCCTAACATAAGTTTTTGTGCATATAACTTCTAACACATTAAAAACTGTCTTACAGCATTGCAGAAAACATTGTACTTCATAAGACATAAGCTTGTTTCAGTTTGGCAAGATTTGCACTGAATACTGAATGAAACAGCTTTATCTAATAGAGAGAAAAGCTTTTGAGCAGATTTGGGCTTGATTTCACTTCATTTGAACAGAAACACTATTTCAACATTACTGGACTCAGAAAGCTGTAAACTGACAATCTTGATCATTGCAGTCCTAACATTAGTTTTTGTGCATATAACTTCTAACACATTAAAAACTGTCTTACAGCATTGCAGAAAACATTGTACTTCATAAGGCATACGCTTGTTTCAGTTTGGCAAGATTTGCACTGAATATTGAATGAAACAGCTTTCTCTAATAGAGAGAAAAGCTTTTGAGCAGATTTGGGCTTGATTTCACTTCATTTGAACAGAAACACTATTTCAACATTACTGGACTCAGAAAGCTGTAAACTGACAATCTTGATCATTCCAGTCCTAACATTAGTTTTTGTGTATATAACTTCTAACACATTAAAAACTGTCTTACAGCATTGCAGAAAACATTTTATTTCATAAGACATAAGCATGTTTCAGTTTGGCAAGATTTGCACTGAATACTGAATGAAACAGCTTTCTCTAATAGAGAGAAAAGCTTTTGAGCAGATTTGGGCTTGATTTCACTTCATTTGAACAGAAACACTATTTCAGCATTACTGGACTCAGAAAGCTGTAAACTGACAATCTTGATCATTGAAGTCCTAACATAAGTTTTTGTGCATATAACTTCTAACACATTAAAAACTGTCTTACAGCATTGCAGAAAACATTGTACTTCATAAGGCATAAGCTTCTTTCAGTTTGGCAAGATTTGCACTGAATACTGAATGAAACAGCTTTATCTAATAGAGAGAAAAGCTTTTGAGCAGACTTGGGCTTGATTTCACTTCATTTCAACAGAAACACTATTTCAGCATTACTGGACTCAGAAAGCTGTAAACTGACAATCTTGATCATTGAAGTCCTAACATAAGTTTTTGTGCATATAACTTCTAACACATTAAAAACTGTCTTACAGCATTGCAGAAAACATTGTACTTCATAAGGCATAAGCTTGTTTCAGTTTGGCAAGATTTGCACTGAATACTGAATGAAACAGCTTTCTCTAATAGAGAGAAAAGCTTTTGAGCAGATTTGGGCTTGATTTCACTTCATTTGAACAGAAACACTATTTCAACATTACTGGACTCAGAAAGCTGTAAACTGACAATCTTGATCATTGCAGTCCTAACATTAGTTTTTGTGCATATAACTTCTAACACATTAAAAACTGTCTTACAGCATTGCAGAAAACATTGTACTTCATAAGGCATACGCTTGTTTCAGTTTGGCAAGATTTGCACTGCATATTGAATGAAACAGCTTTCTCTAATAGAGAGAAAAGCTTTTGAGCAGATTTGGGCTTGATTTCACTTCATTTGAACAGAAACACTATTTCAACATTACTGGACTCAGAAAGCTGTAAACTGACAATCTTGATCATTGCAGTCCTAACATTAGTTTTTGTGTATATAACTTCTAACACATTAAAAACTGTCTTACAGCATTGCAGAAAACATTTTATTTCATAAGACATAAGCATGTTTCAGTTTGGCAAGATTTGCACTGAATACTGAATGAAACAGCTTTCTCTAATAGAGAGAAAAGCTTTTGAGCAGATTTGGGCTTGATTTCACTTCATTTGAACAGAAACACTATTTCAGCATTACTGGACTCAGAAAGCTGTAAACTGACAATCTTGATCATTGAAGTCCTAACATTAGTTTTTGTGCATATAACTTCTAACACATTAAAAACTGTCTAACAGCATTGCAGAAAACATTTTATTTCATAAGACATAAGCATGTTTCAGTTTGGCAAGATTTGCACTGAATACTGAATGAAACAGCTTTCTCTAATAGAGAGAAAAGCTTTTGAGCAGATTTGGGCTTGATTTCACTTCATTTGAACAGAAACACTATTTCAGCATTACTGGACTCAGAAAGCTGTAAACTGACAATCTTGATCATTGAAGTCCTAACATAAGTTTTTGTGCATATAACTTCTAACACATTAAAAACTGTCTTACAGCATTGCAGAAAACATTGTACTTCATAAGACATAAGCTTGTTTCAGTTTGGCAAGATTTGCACTGAATACTGAATGAAACAGCTTTATCTAATAGAGAGAAAAGCTTTTGAGCAGATTTGGGCTTGATTTCACTTCATTTGAACAGAAACACTATTTCAACATTACTGGACTCAGAAAGCTGTAAACTGACAATCTTGATCATTGCAGTCCTAACATTAGTTTTTGTGCATATAACTTCTAACACATTAAAAACTGTCTTACAGCATTGCAGAAAACATTGTACTTCATAAGGCATACGCTTGTTTCAGTTTGGCAAGATTTGCACTGAATATTGAATGAAACAGCTTTCTCTAATAGAGAGAAAAGCTTTTGAGCAGATTTGGGCTTGATTTCACTTCATTTGAACAGAAACACTATTTCAACATTACTGGACTCAGAAAGCTGTAAACTGACAATCTTGATCATTCCAGTCCTAACATTAGTTTTTGTGTATATAACTTCTAACACATTAAAAACTGTCTTACAGCATTGCAGAAAACATTTTATTTCATAAGACATAAGCATGTTTCAGTTTGGCAAGATTTGCACTGAATACTGAATGAAACAGCTTTATCTAATAGAGAGAAAAGCTTTTGAGCAGATTTGGGCTTGATTTCACTTCATTTCAACAGAAACACTATTTCAGCATTACTGGACTCAGAAAGCTGTAAACTGACAATCTTGATCATTGAAGTCCTAACATAAGTTTTTGTGCATATAACTTCTAACACATTAAAAACTGTCTTACAGCATTGCAGAAAACATTGTACTTCATAAGACATAAGCTTGTTTCAGTTTGGCAAGATTTGCACTGAATACTGAATGAAACAGCTTTATCTAATAGAGAGAAAAGCTTTTGAGCAGATTTGGGCTTGATTTCACTTCATTTGAACAGAAACACTATTTCAACATTACTGGACTCAGAAAGCTGTAAACTGACAATCTTGATCATTGCAGTCCTAACATTAGTTTTTGTGCATATAACTTCTAACACATTAAAAACTGTCTTACAGCATTGCAGAAAACATTGTACTTCATAAGGCATACGCTTGTTTCAGTTTGGCAAGATTTGCACTGAATATTGAATGAAACAGCTTTCTCTAATAGAGAGAAAAGCTTTTGAGCAGATTTGGGCTTGATTTCACTTCATTTGAACAGAAACACTATTTCAACATTACTGGACTCAGAAAGCTGTAAACTGACAATCTTGATCATTCCAGTCCTAACATTAGTTTTTGTGTATATAACTTCTAACACATTAAAAACTGTCTTACAGCATTGCAGAAAACATTTTATTTCATAAGACATAAGCATGTTTCAGTTTGGCAAGATTTGCACTGAATACTGAATGAAACAGCTTTATCTAATAGAGAGAAAAGCTTTTGAGCAGATTTGGGCTTGATTTCACTTCATTTCAACAGAAACACTATTTCAGCATTACTGGACTCAGAAAGCTGTAAACTGACAATCTTGATCATTGAAGTCCTAACATTAGTTTTTGTGCATATAACTTCTAACACATTAAAAACTGTCTTACAGCATTGCAGAAAACATTGTACTTCATAAGGCATAAGCTTGTTTCAGTTTGGCAAGATTTGCACTGAATACTGAATGAAACAGCTTTATCTAATAGAGAGAAAAGCTTTTGGGCAGATTTGGGCTTGATTTCACTTCATTTCAACAGAAACACTATTTCAGCATTACTGGACTCAGAAAGCTGTAAACTGACAATCTTGATCATTAAAGTGCTAACATAAGTTTTTGTGCATATAACTTCTAACACATTAAAAGCTGTCTTACAGCATTGCAGAAAACATTGTACTTCATAAGACATAAGCTTGTTTCAGTTTGGCAAGATTTGCACTGAATACTGAATGAAACAGCTTTATCTAATAGAGAGAAAAGCTTTTGAGCAGATTTGGGCTTGATTTCACTTCATTTGAACAGAAACACTATTTCAACATTACTGGACTCAGAAAGCTGTAAACTGACAATCTTGATCATTGCAGTCCTAACATTAGTTTTTGTGCATATAACTTCTAACACATTAAAAACTGTCTTACAGCATTGCAGAAAACATTTTATTTCATAAGGCATAAGCTTGTTTCAGTTTGGCAAGATTTGCACTGAATACTGAATGAAACAGCTTTATCTAATAGAGAGAAAAGCTTTTGAGCAGATTTGGGCTTGATTTCACTTCATTTGAACAGAAACACTATTTCAGCATTACTGGACTCAGAAAGCTGTAAACTGACAATCTTGATCATTGAAGTCCTAACATAAGTTTTTGTGCATATAACTTCTAACACATTAAAAGCTGTCTTACAGCATTGCAGAAAACATTGTACTTCATAAGACATAAGCTTGTTTCAGTTTGGCAAGATTTGCACTGAATACTGAATGAAACAGCTTTATCTAATAGAGAGAAAAGCTTTTGAGCAGATTTGGGCTTGATTTCACTTCATTTCAACAGAAACACTATTTCAGCATTACTGGACTCAGAAAGCTGTAAACTGACAATCTTGATCATTGAAGTCCTAACATAAGTTTTTGTGCATATAACTTCTAACACATTAAAAACTGTCTTACAGCATTGCAGAAAACATTGTACTTCATAAGACATAAGCTTGTTTCAGTTTGGCAAGATTTGCACTGAATACTGAATGAAACAGCTTTATCTAATAGAGAGAAAAGCTTTTGAGCAGATTTGGGCTTGATTTCACTTCATTTGAACAGAAACACTATTTCAGCATTACTGGACTCAGAAAGCTGTAAACTGACAATCTTGATCATTGCAGTCCTAACATTAGTTTTTGTGCATATAACTTCTAACACATTAAAAACTGTCTTACAGCATTGCAGAAAACATTGTACTTCATAAGGCATACGCTTGTTTCAGTTTGGCAAGATTTGCACTGAATATTGAATGAAACAGCTTTCTCTATTAGAGAGAAAAGCTTTTGAGCAGATTTGGGCTTGATTTCACTTCATTTAAACAGAAACACTATTTCAGCATTACTGGACTCAGAAAGCTGTAAACTGACAATCTTGATCATTGAAGTCCTAACATTAGTTTTTGTGCATATAACTTCTAACACATTAAAAACTGTCTTACAGCATTGCAGAAAACATTGTACTTCATAAGACATAAGCTTGTTTCAGTTTGGCAAGATTTGCACTGAATACTGAATGAAACAGCTTTATCTAATAGAGAGAAAAGCTTTTGAGCAGATTTGGGCTTGATTTCACTTCATTTCAACAGAAACACTATTTCAGCATTACTGGACTCAGAAAGCTGTAAACTGACAATCTTGATCATTGAAGTCCTAACATAAGTTTTTGTGCAAATAACTTCTAACACATTAAAAACTGTCTTACAGCATTGCAGAAAACATTGTACTTCATAAGGCATAAGCTTGTTTCAGTTTGGCAAGATTTGCACTGAATATTGAATGAAACAGCTTTCTCTAATAGAGAGAAAAGCTTTTGAGCAGATTTGGGCTTGATTTCACTTCATTTGAACAGAAACACTATTTCAACATTACTGGACTCAGAAAGCTGTAAACTGACAATCTTGATCATTGCAGTCCTAACATTAGTTTTTGTGTATATAACTTCTAACACATTAAAAACTGTCTTACAGCATTGCAGAAAACATTGTACTTCATAAGACATAAGCTTGTTTCAGTTTGGCAAGATTTGCACTGAATACTGAATGAAACAGCTTTATCTAATAGAGAGAAAAGCTTTTGAGAAGATTTGGGCTTGATTTCACTTCATTTCAACAGAAACACTATTTCAGCATTACTGGACTCAGAAAGCTGTAAACTGACAATCTTGATCATTGAAGTCCTAACATTAGTTTTTGTGCATATAACTTCTAACACATTAAAAACTGTCTTACAGCATTGCAGAAAACATTGTACTTCATAAGACATAAGCTTGTTTCAGTTTGGCAAGATTTGCACTGAATACTGAATGAAACAGCTTTATCTAATAGAGAGAAAAGCTTTTGAGCAGATTTGGGCTTGATTTCACTTCATTTCAACAGAAACACTATTTCAGCATTACTGGACTCAGAAAGCTGTAAACTGACAATCTTGATCATTGAAGTCCTAACATAAGTTTTTGTGCATATAACTTCTAACACATTAAAAACTGTCTTACAGCATTGCAGAAAACATTGTACTTCATAAGACATAAGCTTGTTTCAGTTTGGCAAGATTTGCACTGAATACTGAATGAAACAGCTTTATCTAATAGAGAGAAAAGCTTTTGAGCAGATTTGGGCTTGATTTCACTTCATTTGAACAGAAACACTATTTCAACATTACTGGACTCAGAAAGCTGTAAACTGACAATCTTGATCATTGCAGTCCTAACATTAGTTTTTGTGCATATAACTTCTAACACATTAAAAACTGTCTTACAGCATTGCAGAAAACATTTTATTTCATAAGACATAAGCATGTTTCAGTTTGGCAAGATTTGCACTAAATACTGAATGAAACAGCTTTCTCTAATAGAGAGAAAAGCTTTTGAGCAGATTTGGGCTTGATTTCACTTCATTTGAACAGAAACACTATTTCAGCCTTACTGGACTCAGAAAGCTGTAAACTGACAATCTTGATCATTGAAGTCCTAACATAAGTTTTTGTGCATATAACTTCTAACACATTAAAAACTGTCTTACAGCATTGCAGAAAACATTGTACTTCATAAGGCATAAGCTTGTTTCAGTTTGGCAAGATTTGCACTGAATACTGAATGAAACAGCTTTATCTAATAGAGAGAAAAGCTTTTGAGCAGACTTGGGCTTGATTTCACTTCATTTCAACAGAAACACTATTTCAGCATTACTGGACTCAGAAAGCTGTAAACTGACAATCTTGATCATTGAAGTCCTAACATTAGTTTTTGTGCATATAACTTCTAACACATTAAAAACTGTCTTACAGCATTGCAAAAAACATTTCATTTCATAAGACATAAGCTTGTTTCAGTTTGGCAAGATTTGCACTGAATACTCAATGAAACCGCATTCTCTATTAGAGAGAAAAGCTTTTGAGCAGATTTGGGCTTGATTTCACTTCATTTGAACAGAAACACTATTTCAGCATTACTGGACTCAGAAAGCTGTAAACTGACAATCTTGATCATTGAAGTCCTAACATAAGTTTTTGTGCATATAACTTCTAACACATTAAAAACTGTCTTACAGCATTGCAGAAAACATTGTACTTCATAAGGCATAAGCTTGTTTCAGTTTGGCAAGATTTGCACTGAATACTGAATGAAACAGCTTTATCTAATAGAGAGAAAAGCTTTTGAGCAGATTTGGGCTTGATTTCACTTCATTTCAACAGAAACACTATTTCAGCATTACTGGACTCAGAAAGCTGTAAACTGACAATCTTGATCATTGAAGTCCTAACATAAGTTTTTGTGCAAATAACTTCTAACACATTAAAAACTGTCTTACAGCATTGCAGAAAACATTGTACTTCATAAGGCATACGCTTGTTTCAGTTTGGCAAGATTTGCACTGAATATTGAATGAAACAGCTTTCTCTAATAGAGAGAAAAGCTTTTGAGCAGATTTGGGCTTGATTTCACTTCATTTGAACAGAAACACTATTTCAACATTACTGGACTCAGAAAGCTGTAAACTGACAATCTTGATCATTGCAGTCCTAACATTAATTTTTGTGTATATAACTTCTAACACATTAAAAACTGTCTTACAGCATTGCAGAAAACATTGTACTTCATAAGGCATACGCTTGTTTCAGTTTGGCAAGATTTGCACTGAATATTGAATGAAACAGCTTTCTCTAATAGAGAGAAAAGCTTTTGAGCAGATTTGGGCTTGATTTCACTTCATTTGAACAGAAACACTATTTCAACATTACTGGACTCAGAAAGCTGTAAACTGACAATCTTGATCATTGCAGTCCTAACATTAGTTTTTGTGCATATAACTTCTAACACATTAAAAACTGTCTTACAGCATTGCAGAAAACATTTTATTTCATAAGACATAAGCATGTTTCAGTTTGGCAAGATTTGCACTGAATACTGAATGAAACAGCTTTCTCTAATAGAGAGAAAAGCTTTTGAGCAGATTTGGGCTTGATTTCACTTCATTTGAACAGAAACACTATTTCAGCATTACTGGACTCAGAAAGCTGTAAACTGACAATCTTGATCATTGAAGTCCTAACATAAGTTTTTGTGCATATAACTTCTAACACATTAAAAGCTGTCTTACAGCATTGCAGAAAACATTGTACTTCATAAGACATGAGCTTGTTTCAGTTTGGCAAGATTTGCACTGAATACTGAATGAAACAGCTTTATCTAATAGAGAGAAAAGCTTTTGAGCAGATTTGGGCTTGATTTCACTTCATTTCAACAGAAACACTATTTCAGCATTACTGGACTCAGAAAGCTGTAAACTGACAATCTTGATCATTGAAGTCCTAACATTAGTTTTTGTGCATATAACTTCTAACACATTAAAAACTGTCTTACAGCATTGCAAAAAACATTTCATTTCATAAGACATAAGCTTGTTTCAGTTTGGCAAGATTTGCACTGAATACTCAATGAAACCGCATTCTCTATTAGAGAGAAAAGCTTTTGAGCAGATTTGGGCTTGATTTCACTTCATTTGAACAGAAACACTATTTCAGCATTACTGGACTCAGAAAGCTGTAAACTGACAATCTTGATCATTGAAGTCCTAACATAAGTTTTTGTGCATATAACTTCTAACACATTAAAAACTGTCTTACAGCATTGCAGAAAACATTGTACTTCATAAGGCATAAGCTTGTTTCAGTTTGGCAAGATTTGCACTGAATACTGAATGAAACAGCTTTATCTAATAGAGAGAAAAGCTTTTGAGCAGATTTGGGCTTGATTTCACTTCATTTCAACAGAAACACTATTTCAGCATTACTGGACTCAGAAAGCTGTAAACTGACAATCTTGATCATTGAAGTCCTAACATAAGTTTTTGTGCATATAACTTCTAACACATTAAAAACTGTCTTACAGCATTGCAGAAAACATTGTACTTCATAAGACATAAGCTTGTTTCAGTTTGGCAAGATTTGCACTGAATACTGAATGAAACAGCTTTATCTAATAGAGAGAAAAGCTTTTGAGCAGATTTGGGCTTGATTTCACTTCATTTCAACAGAAACACTATTTCAGCATTACTGGACTCAGAAAGCTGTAAACTGACAATCTTGATCATTGAAGTCCTAACATAAGTTTTTGTGCAAATAACTTCTAACACATTAAAAACTGTCTTACAGCATTGCAGAAAACATTGTACTTCATAAGGCATACGCTTGTTTCAGTTTGGCAAGATTTGCACTGAATATTGAATGAAACAGCTTTCTCTAATAGAGAGAAAAGCTTTTGAGCAGATTTGGGCTTGATTTCACTTCATTTGAACAGAAACACTATTTCAACATTACTGGACTCAGAAAGCTGTAAACTGACAATCTTGATCATTGCAGTCCTAACATTAATTTTTGTGTATATAACTTCTAACACATTAAAAACTGTCTTACAGCATTGCAGAAAACATTGTACTTCATAAGGCATACGCTTGTTTCAGTTTGGCAAGATTTGCACTGAATATTGAATGAAACAGCTTTCTCTAATAGAGAGAAAAGCTTTTGAGCAGATTTGGGCTTGATTTCACTTCATTTGAACAGAAACACTATTTCAACATTACTGGACTCAGAAAGCTGTAAACTGACAATCTTGATCATTGCAGTCCTAACATTAGTTTTTGTGCATATAACTTCTAACACATTAAAAACTGTCTTACAGCATTGCAGAAAACATTTTATTTCATAAGACATAAGCATGTTTCAGTTTGGCAAGATTTGCACTGAATACTGAATGAAACAGCTTTCTCTAATAGAGAGAAAAGCTTTTGAGCAGATTTGGGCTTGATTTCACTTCATTTGAACAGAAACACTATTTCAGCATTACTGGACTCAGAAAGCTGTAAACTGACAATCTTGATCATTGAAGTCCTAACATAAGTTTTTGTGCATATAACTTCTAACACATTAAAAGCTGTCTTACAGCATTGCAGAAAACATTGTACTTCATAAGACATGAGCTTGTTTCAGTTTGGCAAGATTTGCACTGAATACTGAATGAAACAGCTTTATCTAATAGAGAGAAAAGCTTTTGAGCAGATTTGGGCTTGATTTCACTTCATTTCAACAGAAACACTATTTCAGCATTACTGGACTCAGAAAGCTGTAAACTGACAATCTTGATCATTGAAGTCCTAACATAAGTTTTTGTGCATATAACTTCTAACACATTAAAAGCTGTCTTACAGCATTGCAGAAAACATTGTACTTCATAAGACATGAGCTTGTTTCAGTTTGGCAAGATTTGCACTGAATACTGAATGAAACAGCTTTATCTAATAGAGAGAAAAGCTTTTGAGCAGATTTGGGCTTGATTTCACTTCATTTCAACAGAAACACTATTTCAGCATTACTGGACTCAGAAAGCTGTAAACTGACAATCTTGATCATTGAAGTCCTAACATTAGTTTTTGTGCATATAACTTCTAACACATTAAAAACTGTCTTACAGCATTGCAGAAAACATTGTACTTCATAAGGCATACTCTTGTTTCAGTTTGGCAAGATTTGCACTGAATATTGAATGAAACAGCTTTCTCTAATAGAGAGAAAAGCTTTTGAGCAGATTTGGGCTTGATTTCACTTCATTTGAACAGAAACACTATTTCAACATTACTGGACTCAGAAAGCTGTAAACTGACAATCTTGATCATTGCAGTCCTAACATTAGTTTTTGTGTATATAACTTCTAACACATTAAAAACTGTCTTACAGCATTGCAGAAAACATTTTATTTCATAAGACATAAGCATGTTTCAGTTTGGCAAGATTTGCACTGAATACTGAATGAAACAGCTTTCTCTAATAGAGAGAAAAGCTTTTGAGCAGATTTGGGCTTGATTTCACTTCATTTGAACAGAAACACTATTTCAACATTACTGGACTCAGAAAGCTGTAAACTGACAATCTTGATCATTGCAGTCCTAACATTAGTTTTTGTGCATATAACTTCTAACACATTAAAAACTGTCTTACAGCATTGCAGAAAACATTGTACTTCATAAGGCATACGCTTGTTTCAGTTTGGCAAGATTTGCACTGAATATTGAATGAAACAGCTTTCTCTAATAGAGAGAAAAGCTTTTGAGCAGATTTGGGCTTGATTTCACTTCATTTGAACAGAAACACTATTTCAACATTACTGGACTCAGAAAGCTGTAAACTGACAATCTTGATCATTGCAGTCCTAACATTAGTTTTTGTGCATATAACTTCTAACACATTAAAAACTGTCTTACAGCATTGCAGAAAACATTGTACTTCATAAGGCATACGCTTGTTTCAGTTTGGCAAGATTTGCACTGAATATTGAATGAAACAGCTTTCTCTAATAGAGAGAAAAGCTTTTGAGCAGATTTGGGCTTGATTTCACTTCATTTGAACAGAAACACTATTTCAACATTACTGGACTCAGAAAGCTGTAAACTGACAATCTTGATCATTCCAGTCCTAACATTAGTTTTTGTGTATATAACTTCTAACACATTAAAAACTGTCTTACAGCATTGCAGAAAACATTTTATTTCATAAGACATAAGCATGTTTCAGTTTGGCAAGATTTGCACTGAATACTGAATGAAACAGCTTTCTCTAATAGAGAGAAAAGCTTTTGAGCAGATTTGGGCTTGATTTCACTTCATTTGAACAGAAACACTATTTCAGCATTACTGGACTCAGAAAGCTGTAAACTGACAATCTTGATCATTGAAGTCCTAACATAAGTTTTTGTGCATATAACTTCTAACACATTAAAAACTGTCTTACAGCATTGCAAAAAACATTTCATTTCATAAGACATAAGCTTGTTTCAGTTTGGCAAGATTTGCACTGAATACTCAATGAAACCGCATTCTCTATTAGAGAGAAAAGCTTTTGAGCAGATTTGGGCTTGATTTCACTTCATTTGAACAGAAACACTATTTCAGCATTACTGGACTCAGAAAGCTGTAAACTGACAATCTTGATCATTGAAGTCCTAACATAAGTTTTTGTGCATATAACTTCTAACACATTAAAAACTGTCTTACAGCATTGCAGAAAACATTGTACTTCATAAGACATAAGCTTGTTTCAGTTTGGCAAGATTTGCACTGAATACTGAATGAAACAGCTTTATCTAATAGCGAGAAAAGCTTTTGAGCAGATTTGGGCTTGATTTCACTTCATTTGAACAGAAACACTATTTCAGCATTACTGGACTCAGAAAGCTGTAAACTGACAATCTTGATCATTGAAGTCCTAACATTAGTTTTTGTGCATATAACTTCTAACACATTAAAAACTGTCTTACAGCATTGCAGAAAACATTGTACTTCATAAGGCATAAGCTTGTTTCAGTTTGGCAAGATTTGCACTGAATATTGAATGAAACAGCTTTCTCTAATAGAGAGAAAAGCTTTTGAGCAGATTTGGGCTTGATTTCACTTCATTTGAACAGAAACACTATTTCAACATTACTGGACTCAGAAAGCTGTAAACTGACAATCTTGATCATTGCAGTCCTAACAATAGTTTTTGTGCATATAACTTCTAACACATTAAAAACTGTCTTACAGCATTGCAGAAAACATTGTACTTCATAAGGCATACGCTTGTTTCAGTTTGGCAAGATTTGCACTGCATATTGAATGAAACAGCTTTCTCTAATAGAGAGAAAAGCTTTTGAGCAGATTTGGGCTTGATTTCACTTCATTTGAACAGAAACACTATTTCAACATTACTGGACTCAGAAAGCTGTAAACTGACAATCTTGATCATTGCAGTCCTAACATTAGTTTTTGTGTATATAACTTCTAACACATTAAAAACTGTCTTACAGCATTGCAGAAAACATTTTATTTCATAAGACATAAGCATGTTTCAGTTTGGCAAGATTTGCACTGAATACTGAATGAAACAGCTTTCTCTAATAGAGAGAAAAGCTTTTGAGCAGATTTGGGCTTGATTTCACTTCATTTGAACAGAAACACTATTTCAGCATTACTGGACTCAGAAAGCTGTAAACTGACAATCTTGATCATTGAAGTCCTAACATAAGTTTTTGTGCATATAACTTCTAACACATTAAAAACTGTCTTACAGCATTGCAGAAAACATTGTACTTCATAAGACATAAGCTTGTTTCAGTTTGGCAAGATTTGCACTGAATACTGAATGAAACAGCTTTATCTAATAGAGAGAAAAGCTTTTGAGCAGATTTGGGCTTGATTTCACTTCATTTGAACAGAAACACTATTTCAACATTACTGGACTCAGAAAGCTGTAAACTGACAATCTTGATCATTGAAGTCCTAACATAAGTTTTTGTGCATATAACTTCTAACACATTAAAAACTGTCTTACAGCATTGCAGAAAACATTGTACTTCATAAGACATAAGCTTGTTTCAGTTTGGCAAGATTTGCACTGAATACTGAATGAAACAGCTTTATCTAATAGAGAGAAAAGCTTTTGAGCAGATTTGGGCTTGATTTCACTTCATTTCAACAGAAACACTATTTCAACATTACTGGACTCAGAAAGCTGTAAACTGACAATCTTGATCATTGCAGTCCTAACATTAGTTTTTGTGCATATAACTTCTAACACATTAAAAACTGTCTTACAGCATTGCAGAAAACATTGTACTTCATAAGGCATACGCTTGTTTCAGTTTGGCAAGATTTGCACTGAATATTGAATGAAACAGCATTCTCTAATAGAGAGAAAAGCTTTTGAGCAGATTTGGGCTTGATTTCACTTCATTTGAACAGAAACACTATTTCAACATTACTGGACTCAGAAAGCTGTAAACTGACAATCTTGATCATTGCAGTCCTAACATTAGTTTTTGTGTATATAACTTCTAATACATTAAAAACTGTCTTACAGCATTGCAGAAAACATTTTATTTCATAAGACATAAGCATGTTTCAGTTTGGCAAGATTTGCACTGAATTCTGAATGAAACAGCTTTCTCTAATAGAGAGAAAAGCTTTTGAGCAGATTTGGGCTTGATTTCACTTCATTTCAACAGAAACACTATTTCAGCATTACTGGACTCAGAAAGCTGTAAACTGACAATCTTGATCATTGAAGTCCTAACATAAGTTTTTGTGCATATAACTTCTAACACATTAAAAACTGTCTTACAGCATTGCAGAAAACATTGTACTTCATAAGACATAAGCTTGTTTCAGTTTGGCAAGATTTGCACTGAATACTGAATGAAACAGCTTTATCTAATAGAGAGAAAAGCTTTTGAGCAGATTTGGGCTTGATTTCACTTCATTTGAACAGAAACACTATTTCAACATTACTGGACTCAGAAAGCTGTAAACTGACAATCTTGATCATTGCAGTCCTAACATTAGTTTTTGTGCATATAACTTCTAACACATTAAAAACTGTCTTACAGCATTGCAGAAAACATTGTACTTCATAAGGCATACGCTTGTTTCAGTTTGGCAAGATTTGCACTGAATATTGAATGAAACAGCATTCTCTAATAGAGAGAAAAGCTTTTGAGCAGATTTGGGCTTGATTTCACTTCATTTGAACAGAAACACTATTTCAACATTACTGGACTCAGAAAGCTGTAAACTGACAATCTTGATCATTGCAGTCCTAACATTAGTTTTTGTGTATATAACTTCTAATACATTAAAAACTGTCTTACAGCATTGCAGAAAACATTTTATTTCATAAGACATAAGCATGTTTCAGTTTGGCAAGATTTGCACTGAATTCTGAATGAAACAGCTTTCTCTAATAGAGAGAAAAGCTTTTGAGCAGATTTGGGCTTGATTTCACTTCATTTGAACAGAAACACTATTTCAACATTACTGGACTCAGAAAGCTGTAAACTGACAATCTTGATCATTGAAGTCCTAACATTAGTTTTTGTGTATATAACTTCTAACACATTAAAAACTGTCTTACAGCATTGCAGAAAACATTGTACTTCATAAGGCATAAGCTTGTTTCAGTTTGGCAAGATTTGCACTGAATACTGAATGAAACAGCTTTATCTAATAGAGACAAAAGCTTTTGAGCAGATTTGGGCTTGATTTCACTTCATTTGAACAGAAACACTATTTCAACATTACTGGACTCAGAAAGCTGTAAACTGACAATCTTGATCATTGCAGTCCTAACATTAGTTTTTGTGCATATAACTTCTAACACATTAAAAACTGTCTTACAGCATTGCAGAAAACATTGTACTTCATAAGGCATACGCTTGTTACAGTTTGGCAAGATTTGCACTGCATATTGAATGAAACAGCTTTCTCTAATAGAGAGAAAAGCTTTTGAGCAGATTTGGGCTTGATTTCACTTCATTTGAACAGAAACACTATTTCAACATTACTGGACTCAGAAAGCTGTAAACTGACAATCTTGATCATTGAAGTCCTAACATTAGTTTTTGTGTATATAACTTCTAACACATTAAAAACTGTCTTACAGCATTGCAGAAAACATTTTATTTCATAAGACATAAGCATGTTTCAGTTTGGCAAGATTTGCACTGAATACTGAATGAAACAGCTTTCTCTAATAGAGAGAAAAGCTTTTGAGCAGATTTGGGCTTGATTTCACTTCATTTCAACAGAAACACTATTTCAGCATTACTGGACTCAGAAAGCTGTAAACTGACAATCTTGATCATTGAAGTCCTAACATTAGTTTTTGTGCATATAACTTCTAACACATTAAAAACTGTCTTACAGCATTGCAGAAAACATTGTACTTCATAAGGCATAAGCTTGTTTCAGTTTGGCAAGATTTGCACTGAATACTGAATGAAACAGCTTTATCTAATAGAGAGAAAAGCTTTTGGGCAGATTTGGGCTTGATTTCACTTCATTTCAACAGAAACACTATTTCAGCATTACTGGACTCAGAAAGCTGTAAACTGACAATCTTGATCATTAAAGTGCTAACATAAGTTTTTGTGCATATAACTTCTAACACATTAAAAGCTGTCTTACAGCATTGCAGAAAACATTGTACTTCATAAGACATAAGCTTGTTTCAGTTTGGCAAGATTTGCACTAAATACTGAATGAAACAGCTTTATCTAATAGAGAGAAAAGCTTTTGAGCAGATTTGGGCTTGATTTCACTTCATTTGAACAGAAACACTATTTCAACATTACTGGACTCAGAAAGCTGTAAACTGACAATCTTGATCATTGCAGTCCTAACATTAGTTTTTGTGCATATAACTTCTAACACATTAAAAACTGTCTTACAGCATTGCAGAAAACATTTTATTTCATAAGGCATAAGCTTGTTTCAGTTTGGCAAGATTTGCACTGAATACTGAATGAAACAGCTTTATCTAATAGAGAGAAAAGCTTTTGAGCAGATTTGGGCTTGATTTCACTTCATTTGAACAGAAACACTATTTCAGCATTACTGGACTCAGAAAGCTGTAAACTGACAATCTTGATCATTGAAGTCCTAACATAAGTTTTTGTGCATATAACTTCTAACACATTAAAAGCTGTCTTACAGCATTGCAGAAAACATTGTACTTCATAAGACATAAGCTTGTTTCAGTTTGGCAAGATTTGCACTGAATACTGAATGAAACAGCTTTATCTAATAGAGAGAAAAGCTTTTGAGCAGATTTGGGCTTGATTTCACTTCATTTCAACAGAAACACTATTTCAGCATTACTGGACTCAGAAAGCTGTAAACTGACAATCTTGATCATTGAAGTCCTAACATTAGTTTTTGTGCATATAACTTCTAACACATTAAAAACTGTCTTACAGCATTGCAGAAAACATTTTACTTCATAAGACATAAGCTTGTTTCAGTTTGGCAAGATTTGCACTGAATACTGAATGAAACAGCTTTATCTAATAGAGAGAAAAGCTTTTGAGCAGATTTGGGCTTGATTTCACTTCATTTGAACAGAAACACTATTTCAACATTACTGGACTCAGAAAGCTGTAAACTGACAATCTTGATCATTGCAGTCCTAACATTAGTTTTTGTGCATATAACTTCTAACACATTAAAAACTGTCTTACAGCATTGCAGAAAACATTGTACTTCATAAGGCATACGCTTGTTTCAGTTTGGCAAGATTTGCACTGAATATTGAATGAAACAGCTTTCTCTAATAGAGAGAAAAGCTTTTGAGCAGATTTGGGCTTGATTTCACTTCATTTGAACAGAAACACTATTTCAACATTACTGGACTCAGAAAGCTGTAAACTGACAATCTTGATCATTGCAGTCCTAACATTAGTTTTTGTGTATATAACTTCTAACACATTAAAAACTGTCTAACAGCATTGCAGAAAACATTTTATTTCATAAGACATAAGCATGTTTCAGTTTGGCAAGATTTGTACTGAATACTGAATGAAACAGCTTTCTCTAATAGAGAGAAAAGCTTTTGAGCAGATTTGGGCTTCATTTCACTTCATTTGAACAGAAACACTATTTCAGCATTACTGGACTCAGAAAGCTGTAAACTGACAATCTTGATCATTGAAGTCCTAACATAAGTTTTTGTGCATATAACTTCTAACACATTAAAAACTGTCTTACAGCATTGCAGAAAACATTGTACTTCATAAGACATAAGCTTGTTTCAGTTTGGCAAGATTTGCACTGAATACTGAATGAAACAGCTTTATCTAATAGAGAGAAAAGCTTTTGAGCAGATTTGGGCTTGATTTCACTTCATTTGAACAGAAACACTATTTCAACATTACTGGACTCAGAAAGCTGTAAACTGACAATCTTGATCATTGCAGTCCTAACATTAGTTTTTGTGCATATAACTTCTAACACATTAAAAACTGTCTTACAGCATTGCAGAAAACATTGTACTTCATAAGGCATACGCTTGTTTCAGTTTGGCAAGATTTGCACTGAATATTGAATGAAACAGCTTTCTCTAATAGAGAGAAAAGCTTTTGAGCAGATTTGGGCTTGATTTCACTTCATTTGAACAGAAACACTATTTCAACATTACTGGACTCAGAAAGCTGTAAACTGACAATCTTGATCATTCCAGTCCTAACATTAGTTTTTGTGTATATAACTTCTAACACATTAAAAACTGTCTTACAGCATTGCAGAAAACATTTTATTTCATAAGACATAAGCATGTTTCAGTTTGGCAAGATTTGCACTGAATACTGAATGAAACAGCTTTCTCTAATAGAGAGAAAAGCTTTTGAGCAGATTTGGGCTTGATTTCACTTCATTTGAACAGAAACACTATTTCAGCATTACTGGACTCAGAAAGCTGTAAACTGACAATCTTGATCATTGAAGTCCTAACATAAGTTTTTGTGCATATAACTTCTAACACATTAAAAACTGTCTTACAGCATTGCAGAAAACATTGTACTTCATAAGGCATAAGCTTCTTTCAGTTTGGCAAGATTTGCACTGAATACTGAATGAAACAGCTTTATCTAATAGAGAGAAAAGCTTTTGAGCAGACTTGGGCTTGATTTCACTTCATTTCAACAGAAACACTATTTCAGCATTACTGGACTCAGAAAGCTGTAAACTGACAATCTTGATCATTGAAGTCCTAACATAAGTTTTTGTGCATATAACTTCTAACACATTAAAAACTGTCTTACAGCATTGCAGAAAACATTGTACTTCATAAAACATAAGCTTGTTTCAGTTTGGCAAGATTTGCACTGAATACTGAATGAAACAGCTTTATCTAATAGCGAGAAAAGCTTTTGAGCAGATTTGGGCTTGATTTCACTTCATTTGAACAGAAACACTATTTCAGCATTACTGGACTCAGAAAGCTGTAAACTGACAATCTTGATCATTGAAGTCCTAACATTAGTTTTTGTGCATATAACTTCTAACACATTAAAAACTGTCTTACAGCATTGCAGAAAACATTGTACTTCATAAGGCATACGCTTGTTTCAGTTTGGCAAGATTTGCACTGCATATTGAATGAAACAGCTTTCTCTAATAGAGAGAAAAGCTTTTGAGCAGATTTGGGCTTGATTTCACTTCATTTGAACAGAAACACTATTTCAACATTACTGGACTCAGAAAGCTGTAAACTGACAATCTTGATCATTGCAGTCCTAACATTAGTTTTTGTGCATATAACTTCTAACACATTAAAAACTGTCTTACAGCATTGCAGAAAACATTGTACTTCATAAGGCATACGCTTGTTTCAGTTTGGCAAGATTTGCACTGAATACTGAATGAAACAGCTTTCTCTAATAGAGAGAAAAGCTTTTGAGCAGATTTGGGCTTGATTTCACTTCATTTGAACAGAAACACTATTTCAACATTACTGGACTCAGAAAGCTGTAAACTGACAATCTTGATCATTGCAGTCCTAACATTAGTTTTTGTGCATATAACTTCTAACACATTAAAAACTGTCTTACAGCATTGCAGAAAACATTGTACTTCATAAGGCATACGCTTGTTTCAGTTTGGCAAGATTTGCACTGCATATTGAATGAAACAGCTTTCTCTAATAGAGAGAAAAGCTTTTGAGCAGATTTGGGCTTGATTTCACTTCATTTCAACAGAAACACTATTTCAAGCATTACTGGACTCAGAAAGCTGTAAACTGACAATCTTGATCATTGAAGTCCTAACATTAGTTTTTGTGCATATAACTTCTAACACATTAAAAACTGTCTTACAGCATTGCAGAAAACATTGTACTTCATAAGGCATAAGCTTGTTTCAGTTTGGCAAGATTTGCACTGAATACTGAATGAAACAGCTTTATCTAATAGAGAGAAAAGCTTTTGGGCAGATTTGGGCTTGATTTCACTTCATTTCAACAGAAACACTATTTCAGCATTACTGGACTCAGAAAGCTGTAAACTGACAATCTTGATCATTAAAGTGCTAACATAAGTTTTTGTGCATATAACTTCTAACACATTAAAAGCTGTCTTACAGCATTGCAGAAAACATTGTACTTCATAAGACATAAGCTTGTTTCAGTTTGGCAAGATTTGCACTGAATACTGAATGAAACAGCTTTATCTAATAGAGAGAAAAGCTTTTGAGCAGATTTGGGCTTGATTTCACTTCATTTGAACAGAAACACTATTTCAACATTACTGGACTCAGAAAGCTGTAAACTGACAATCTTGATCATTGCAGTCCTAACATTAGTTTTTGTGCATATAACTTCTAACACATTAAAAACTGTCTTACAGCATTGCAGAAAACATTTTATTTCATAAGGCATAAGCTTGTTTCAGTTTGGCAAGATTTGCACTGAATACTGAATGAAACAGCTTTATCTAATAGAGAGAAAAGCTTTTGAGCAGATTTGGGCTTGATTTCACTTCATTTGAACAGAAACACTATTTCAGCATTACTGGACTCAGAAAGCTGTAAACTGACAATCTTGATCATTGAAGTCCTAACATAAGTTTTTGTGCATATAACTTCTAACACATTAAAAGCTGTCTTACAGCATTGCAGAAAACATTGTACTTCATAAGACATAAGCTTGTTTCAGTTTGGCAAGATTTGCACTGAATACTGAATGAAACAGCTTTATCTAATAGAGAGAAAAGCTTTTGAGCAGATTTGGGCTTGATTTCACTTCATTTCAACAGAAACACTATTTCAGCATTACTGGACTCAGAAAGCTGTAAACTGACAATCTTGATCATTGAAGTCCTAACATTAGTTTTTGTGCATATAACTTCTAACACATTAAAAACTGTCTTACAGCATTGCAGAAAACATTTTACTTCATAAGACATAAGCTTGTTTCAGTTTGGCAAGATTTGCACTGAATACTGAATGAAACAGCTTTATCTAATAGAGAGAAAAGCTTTTGAGCAGATTTGGGCTTGATTTCACTTCATTTCAACAGAAACACTATTTCAACATTACTGGACTCAGAAAGCTGTAAACTGACAATCTTGATCATTGCAGTCCTAACATTAGTTTTTGTGTATATAACTTCTAACACATTAAAAACTGTCTAACAGCATTGCAGAAAACATTTTATTTCATAAGACATAAGCATGTTTCAGTTTGGCAAGATTTGCACTGAATACTGAATGAAACAGCTTTCTCTAATAGAGAGAAAAGCTTTTGAGCAGATTTGGGCTTGATTTCACTTCATTTGAACAGAAACACTATTTCAGCATTACTGGACTCAGAAAGCTGTAAACTGACAATCTTGATCATTGAAGTCCTAACATAAGTTTTTGTGCATATAACTTCTAACACATTAAAAACTGTCTTACAGCATTGCAGAAAACATTGTACTTCATAAGACATAAGCTTGTTTCAGTTTGGCAAGATTTGCACTGAATACTGAATGAAACAGCTTTATCTAATAGAGAGAAAAGCTTTTGAGCAGATTTGGGCTTGATTTCACTTCATTTGAACAGAAACACTATTTCAACATTACTGGACTCAGAAAGCTGTAAACTGACAATCTTGATCATTGCAGTCCTAACATTAGTTTTTGTGCATATAACTTCTAACACATTAAAAACTGTCTTACAGCATTGCAGAAAACATTGTACTTCATAAGGCATACGCTTGTTTCAGTTTGGCAAGATTTGCACTGAATATTGAATGAAACAGCTTTCTCTAATAGAGAGAAAAGCTTTTGAGCAGATTTGGGCTTGATTTCACTTCATTTGAACAGAAACACTATTTCAACATTACTGGACTCAGAAAGCTGTAAACTGACAATCTTGATCATTCCAGTCCTAACATTAGTTTTTGTGTATATAACTTCTAACACATTAAAAACTGTCTTACAGCATTGCAGAAAACATTTTATTTCATAAGACATAAGCATGTTTCAGTTTGGCAAGATTTGCACTGAATACTGAATGAAACAGCTTTCTCTAATAGAGAGAAAAGCTTTTGAGCAGATTTGGGCTTGATTTCACTTCATTTGAACAGAAACACTATTTCAGCATTACTGGACTCAGAAAGCTGTAAACTGACAATCTTGATCATTGAAGTCCTAACATAAGTTTTTGTGCATATAACTTCTAACACATTAAAAACTGTCTTACAGCATTGCAGAAAACATTGTACTTCATAAGGCATAAGCTTCTTTCAGTTTGGCAAGATTTGCACTGAATACTGAATGAAACAGCTTTATCTAATAGAGAGAAAAGCTTTTGAGCAGACTTGGGCTTGATTTCACTTCATTTCAACAGAAACACTATTTCAGCATTACTGGACTCAGAAAGCTGTAAACTGACAATCTTGATCATTGAAGTCCTAACATAAGTTTTTGTGCATATAACTTCTAACACATTAAAAACTGTCTTACAGCATTGCAGAAAACATTGTACTTCATAAGGCATAAGCTTGTTTCAGTTTGGCAAGATTTGCACTGAATACTGAATGAAACAGCTTTCTCTAATAGAGAGAAAAGCTTTTGAGCAGATTTGGGCTTGATTTCACTTCATTTGAACAGAAACACTATTTCAACATTACTGGACTCAGAAAGCTGTAAACTGACAATCTTGATCATTGCAGTCCTAACATTAGTTTTTGTGCATATAACTTCTAACACATTAAAAACTGTCTTACAGCATTGCAGAAAACATTGTACTTCATAAGGCATACGCTTGTTTCAGTTTGGCAAGATTTGCACTGCATATTGAATGAAACAGCTTTCTCTAATAGAGAGAAAAGCTTTTGAGCAGATTTGGGCTTGATTTCACTTCATTTGAACAGAAACACTATTTCAACATTACTGGACTCAGAAAGCTGTAAACTGACAATCTTGATCATTGCAGTCCTAACATTAGTTTTTGTGTATATAACTTCTAACACATTAAAAACTGTCTTACAGCATTGCAGAAAACATTTTATTTCATAAGACATAAGCATGTTTCAGTTTGGCAAGATTTGCACTGAATACTGAATGAAACAGCTTTCTCTAATAGAGAGAAAAGCTTTTGAGCAGATTTGGGCTTGATTTCACTTCATTTGAACAGAAACACTATTTCAGCATTACTGGACTCAGAAAGCTGTAAACTGACAATCTTGATCATTGAAGTCCTAACATTAGTTTTTGTGCATATAACTTCTAACACATTAAAAACTGTCTAACAGCATTGCAGAAAACATTTTATTTCATAAGACATAAGCATGTTTCAGTTTGGCAAGATTTGCACTGAATACTGAATGAAACAGCTTTCTCTAATAGAGAGAAAAGCTTTTGAGCAGATTTGGGCTTGATTTCACTTCATTTGAACAGAAACACTATTTCAGCATTACTGGACTCAGAAAGCTGTAAACTGACAATCTTGATCATTGAAGTCCTAACATAAGTTTTTGTGCATATAACTTCTAACACATTAAAAACTGTCTTACAGCATTGCAGAAAACATTGTACTTCATAAGACATAAGCTTGTTTCAGTTTGGCAAGATTTGCACTGAATACTGAATGAAACAGCTTTATCTAATAGAGAGAAAAGCTTTTGAGCAGATTTGGGCTTGATTTCACTTCATTTGAACAGAAACACTATTTCAACATTACTGGACTCAGAAAGCTGTAAACTGACAATCTTGATCATTGCAGTCCTAACATTAGTTTTTGTGCATATAACTTCTAACACATTAAAAACTGTCTTACAGCATTGCAGAAAACATTGTACTTCATAAGGCATACGCTTGTTTCAGTTTGGCAAGATTTGCACTGAATATTGAATGAAACAGCTTTCTCTAATAGAGAGAAAAGCTTTTGAGCAGATTTGGGCTTGATTTCACTTCATTTGAACAGAAACACTATTTCAACATTACTGGACTCAGAAAGCTGTAAACTGACAATCTTGATCATTCCAGTCCTAACATTAGTTTTTGTGTATATAACTTCTAACACATTAAAAACTGTCTTACAGCATTGCAGAAAACATTTTATTTCATAAGACATAAGCATGTTTCAGTTTGGCAAGATTTGCACTGAATACTGAATGAAACAGCTTTATCTAATAGAGAGAAAAGCTTTTGAGCAGATTTGGGCTTGATTTCACTTCATTTCAACAGAAACACTATTTCAGCATTACTGGACTCAGAAAGCTGTAAACTGACAATCTTGATCATTGAAGTCCTAACATTAGTTTTTGTGCATATAACTTCTAACACATTAAAAACTGTCTTACAGCATTGCAGAAAACATTGTACTTCATAAGGCATAAGCTTGTTTCAGTTTGGCAAGATTTGCACTGAATACTGAATGAAACAGCTTTATCTAATAGAGAGAAAAGCTTTTGGGCAGATTTGGGCTTGATTTCACTTCATTTCAACAGAAACACTATTTCAGCATTACTGGACTCAGAAAGCTGTAAACTGACAATCTTGATCATTAAAGTGCTAACATAAGTTTTTGTGCATATAACTTCTAACACATTAAAAGCTGTCTTACAGCATTGCAGAAAACATTGTACTTCATAAGACATAAGCTTGTTTCAGTTTGGCAAGATTTGCACTGAATACTGAATGAAACAGCTTTATCTAATAGAGAGAAAAGCTTTTGAGCAGATTTGGGCTTGATTTCACTTCATTTGAACAGAAACACTATTTCAACATTACTGGACTCAGAAAGCTGTAAACTGACAATCTTGATCATTGCAGTCCTAACATTAGTTTTTGTGCATATAACTTCTAACACATTAAAAACTGTCTTACAGCATTGCAGAAAACATTTTATTTCATAAGGCATAAGCTTGTTTCAGTTTGGCAAGATTTGCACTGAATACTGAATGAAACAGCTTTATCTAATAGAGAGAAAAGCTTTTGAGCAGATTTGGGCTTGATTTCACTTCATTTGAACAGAAACACTATTTCAGCATTACTGGACTCAGAAAGCTGTAAACTGACAATCTTGATCATTGAAGTCCTAACATAAGTTTTTGTGCATATAACTTCTAACACATTAAAAGCTGTCTTACAGCATTGCAGAAAACATTGTACTTCATAAGACATAAGCTTGTTTCAGTTTGGCAAGATTTGCACTGAATACTGAATGAAACAGCTTTATCTAATAGAGAGAAAAGCTTTTGAGCAGATTTGGGCTTGATTTCACTTCATTTCAACAGAAACACTATTTCAGCATTACTGGACTCAGAAAGCTGTAAACTGACAATCTTGATCATTGAAGTCCTAACATAAGTTTTTGTGCATATAACTTCTAACACATTAAAAACTGTCTTACAGCATTGCAGAAAACATTGTACTTCATAAGACATAAGCTTGTTTCAGTTTGGCAAGATTTGCACTGAATACTGAATGAAACAGCTTTATCTAATAGAGAGAAAAGCTTTTGAGCAGATTTGGGCTTGATTTCACTTCATTTGAACAGAAACACTATTTCAGCATTACTGGACTCAGAAAGCTGTAAACTGACAATCTTGATCATTGCAGTCCTAACATTAGTTTTTGTGCATATAACTTCTAACACATTAAAAACTGTCTTACAGCATTGCAGAAAACATTGTACTTCATAAGGCATACGCTTGTTTCAGTTTGGCAAGATTTGCACTGAATATTGAATGAAACAGCTTTCTCTATTAGAGAGAAAAGCTTTTGAGCAGATTTGGGCTTGATTTCACTTCATTTAAACAGAAACACTATTTCAGCATTACTGGACTCAGAAAGCTGTAAACTGACAATCTTGATCATTGAAGTCCTAACATTAGTTTTTGTGCATATAACTTCTAACACATTAAAAACTGTCTTACAGCATTGCAGAAAACATTGTACTTCATAAGACATAAGCTTGTTTCAGTTTGGCAAGATTTGCACTGAATACTGAATGAAACAGCTTTATCTAATAGAGAGAAAAGCTTTTGAGCAGATTTGGGCTTGATTTCACTTCATTTCAACAGAAACACTATTTCAGCATTACTGGACTCAGAAAGCTGTAAACTGACAATCTTGATCATTGAAGTCCTAACATAAGTTTTTGTGCAAATAACTTCTAACACATTAAAAACTGTCTTACAGCATTGCAGAAAACATTGTACTTCATAAGGCATAAGCTTGTTTCAGTTTGGCAAGATTTGCACTGAATATTGAATGAAACAGCTTTCTCTAATAGAGAGAAAAGCTTTTGAGCAGATTTGGGCTTGATTTCACTTCATTTGAACAGAAACACTATTTCAACATTACTGGACTCAGAAAGCTGTAAACTGACAATCTTGATCATTGCAGTCCTAACATTAGTTTTTGTGTATATAACTTCTAACACATTAAAAACTGTCTTACAGCATTGCAGAAAACATTGTACTTCATAAGACATAAGCTTGTTTCAGTTTGGCAAGATTTGCACTGAATACTGAATGAAACAGCTTTATCTAATAGAGAGAAAAGCTTTTGAGAAGATTTGGGCTTGATTTCACTTCATTTCAACAGAAACACTATTTCAGCATTACTGGACTCAGAAAGCTGTAAACTGACAATCTTGATCATTGAAGTCCTAACATTAGTTTTTGTGCATATAACTTCTAACACATTAAAAACTGTCTTACAGCATTGCAGAAAACATTGTACTTCATAAGACATAAGCTTGTTTCAGTTTGGCAAGATTTGCACTGAATACTGAATGAAACAGCTTTATCTAATAGAGAGAAAAGCTTTTGAGCAGATTTGGGCTTGATTTCACTTCATTTCAACAGAAACACTATTTCAGCATTACTGGACTCAGAAAGCTGTAAACTGACAATCTTGATCATTGAAGTCCTAACATAAGTTTTTGTGCATATAACTTCTAACACATTAAAAACTGTCTTACAGCATTGCAGAAAACATTGTACTTCATAAGACATAAGCTTGTTTCAGTTTGGCAAGATTTGCACTGAATACTGAATGAAACAGCTTTATCTAATAGAGAGAAAAGCTTTTGAGCAGATTTGGGCTTGATTTCACTTCATTTGAACAGAAACACTATTTCAACATTACTGGACTCAGAAAGCTGTAAACTGACAATCTTGATCATTGCAGTCCTAACATTAGTTTTTGTGCATATAACTTCTAACACATTAAAAACTGTCTTACAGCATTGCAGAAAACATTTTATTTCATAAGACATAAGCATGTTTCAGTTTGGCAAGATTTGCACTAAATACTGAATGAAACAGCTTTCTCTAATAGAGAGAAAAGCTTTTGAGCAGATTTGGGCTTGATTTCACTTCATTTGAACAGAAACACTATTTCAGCCTTACTGGACTCAGAAAGCTGTAAACTGACAATCTTGATCATTGAAGTCCTAACATAAGTTTTTGTGCATATAACTTCTAACACATTAAAAACTGTCTTACAGCATTGCAGAAAACATTGTACTTCATAAGGCATAAGCTTGTTTCAGTTTGGCAAGATTTGCACTGAATACTGAATGAAACAGCTTTATCTAATAGAGAGAAAAGCTTTTGAGCAGACTTGGGCTTGATTTCACTTCATTTCAACAGAAACACTATTTCAGCATTACTGGACTCAGAAAGCTGTAAACTGACAATCTTGATCATTGAAGTCCTAACATTAGTTTTTGTGCATATAACTTCTAACACATTAAAAACTGTCTTACAGCATTGCAAAAAACATTTCATTTCATAAGACATAAGCTTGTTTCAGTTTGGCAAGATTTGCACTGAATACTCAATGAAACCGCATTCTCTATTAGAGAGAAAAGCTTTTGAGCAGATTTGGGCTTGATTTCACTTCATTTGAACAGAAACACTATTTCAGCATTACTGGACTCAGAAAGCTGTAAACTGACAATCTTGATCATTGAAGTCCTAACATAAGTTTTTGTGCATATAACTTCTAACACATTAAAAACTGTCTTACAGCATTGCAGAAAACATTGTACTTCATAAGGCATAAGCTTGTTTCAGTTTGGCAAGATTTGCACTGAATACTGAATGAAACAGCTTTATCTAATAGAGAGAAAAGCTTTTGAGCAGATTTGGGCTTGATTTCACTTCATTTCAACAGAAACACTATTTCAGCATTACTGGACTCAGAAAGCTGTAAACTGACAATCTTGATCATTGAAGTCCTAACATAAGTTTTTGTGCAAATAACTTCTAACACATTAAAAACTGTCTTACAGCATTGCAGAAAACATTGTACTTCATAAGGCATACGCTTGTTTCAGTTTGGCAAGATTTGCACTGAATATTGAATGAAACAGCTTTCTCTAATAGAGAGAAAAGCTTTTGAGCAGATTTGGGCTTGATTTCACTTCATTTGAACAGAAACACTATTTCAACATTACTGGACTCAGAAAGCTGTAAACTGACAATCTTGATCATTGCAGTCCTAACATTAATTTTTGTGTATATAACTTCTAACACATTAAAAACTGTCTTACAGCATTGCAGAAAACATTGTACTTCATAAGGCATACGCTTGTTTCAGTTTGGCAAGATTTGCACTGAATATTGAATGAAACAGCTTTCTCTAATAGAGAGAAAAGCTTTTGAGCAGATTTGGGCTTGATTTCACTTCATTTGAACAGAAACACTATTTCAACATTACTGGACTCAGAAAGCTGTAAACTGACAATCTTGATCATTGCAGTCCTAACATTAGTTTTTGTGCATATAACTTCTAACACATTAAAAACTGTCTTACAGCATTGCAGAAAACATTTTATTTCATAAGACATAAGCATGTTTCAGTTTGGCAAGATTTGCACTGAATACTGAATGAAACAGCTTTCTCTAATAGAGAGAAAAGCTTTTGAGCAGATTTGGGCTTGATTTCACTTCATTTGAACAGAAACACTATTTCAGCATTACTGGACTCAGAAAGCTGTAAACTGACAATCTTGATCATTGAAGTCCTAACATAAGTTTTTGTGCATATAACTTCTAACACATTAAAAGCTGTCTTACAGCATTGCAGAAAACATTGTACTTCATAAGACATGAGCTTGTTTCAGTTTGGCAAGATTTGCACTGAATACTGAATGAAACAGCTTTATCTAATAGAGAGAAAAGCTTTTGAGCAGATTTGGGCTTGATTTCACTTCATTTCAACAGAAACACTATTTCAGCATTACTGGACTCAGAAAGCTGTAAACTGACAATCTTGATCATTGAAGTCCTAACATTAGTTTTTGTGCATATAACTTCTAACACATTAAAAACTGTCTTACAGCATTGCAAAAAACATTTCATTTCATAAGACATAAGCTTGTTTCAGTTTGGCAAGATTTGCACTGAATACTCAATGAAACCGCATTCTCTATTAGAGAGAAAAGCTTTTGAGCAGATTTGGGCTTGATTTCACTTCATTTGAACAGAAACACTATTTCAGCATTACTGGACTCAGAAAGCTGTAAACTGACAATCTTGATCATTGAAGTCCTAACATAAGTTTTTGTGCATATAACTTCTAACACATTAAAAACTGTCTTACAGCATTGCAGAAAACATTGTACTTCATAAGGCATAAGCTTGTTTCAGTTTGGCAAGATTTGCACTGAATACTGAATGAAACAGCTTTATCTAATAGAGAGAAAAGCTTTTGAGCAGATTTGGGCTTGATTTCACTTCATTTCAACAGAAACACTATTTCAGCATTACTGGACTCAGAAAGCTGTAAACTGACAATCTTGATCATTGAAGTCCTAACATAAGTTTTTGTGCATATAACTTCTAACACATTAAAAACTGTCTTACAGCATTGCAGAAAACATTGTACTTCATAAGACATAAGCTTGTTTCAGTTTGGCAAGATTTGCACTGAATACTGAATGAAACAGCTTTATCTAATAGAGAGAAAAGCTTTTGAGCAGATTTGGGCTTGATTTCACTTCATTTCAACAGAAACACTATTTCAGCATTACTGGACTCAGAAAGCTGTAAACTGACAATCTTGATCATTGAAGTCCTAACATAAGTTTTTGTGCAAATAACTTCTAACACATTAAAAACTGTCTTACAGCATTGCAGAAAACATTGTACTTCATAAGGCATACGCTTGTTTCAGTTTGGCAAGATTTGCACTGAATATTGAATGAAACAGCTTTCTCTAATAGAGAGAAAAGCTTTTGAGCAGATTTGGGCTTGATTTCACTTCATTTGAACAGAAACACTATTTCAACATTACTGGACTCAGAAAGCTGTAAACTGACAATCTTGATCATTGCAGTCCTAACATTAATTTTTGTGTATATAACTTCTAACACATTAAAAACTGTCTTACAGCATTGCAGAAAACATTGTACTTCATAAGGCATACGCTTGTTTCAGTTTGGCAAGATTTGCACTGAATATTGAATGAAACAGCTTTCTCTAATAGAGAGAAAAGCTTTTGAGCAGATTTGGGCTTGATTTCACTTCATTTGAACAGAAACACTATTTCAACATTACTGGACTCAGAAAGCTGTAAACTGACAATCTTGATCATTGCAGTCCTAACATTAGTTTTTGTGCATATAACTTCTAACACATTAAAAACTGTCTTACAGCATTGCAGAAAACATTTTATTTCATAAGACATAAGCATGTTTCAGTTTGGCAAGATTTGCACTGAATACTGAATGAAACAGCTTTCTCTAATAGAGAGAAAAGCTTTTGAGCAGATTTGGGCTTGATTTCACTTCATTTGAACAGAAACACTATTTCAGCATTACTGGACTCAGAAAGCTGTAAACTGACAATCTTGATCATTGAAGTCCTAACATAAGTTTTTGTGCATATAACTTCTAACACATTAAAAGCTGTCTTACAGCATTGCAGAAAACATTGTACTTCATAAGACATGAGCTTGTTTCAGTTTGGCAAGATTTGCACTGAATACTGAATGAAACAGCTTTATCTAATAGAGAGAAAAGCTTTTGAGCAGATTTGGGCTTGATTTCACTTCATTTCAACAGAAACACTATTTCAGCATTACTGGACTCAGAAAGCTGTAAACTGACAATCTTGATCATTGAAGTCCTAACATAAGTTTTTGTGCATATAACTTCTAACACATTAAAAGCTGTCTTACAGCATTGCAGAAAACATTGTACTTCATAAGACATGAGCTTGTTTCAGTTTGGCAAGATTTGCACTGAATACTGAATGAAACAGCTTTATCTAATAGAGAGAAAAGCTTTTGAGCAGATTTGGGCTTGATTTCACTTCATTTCAACAGAAACACTATTTCAGCATTACTGGACTCAGAAAGCTGTAAACTGACAATCTTGATCATTGAAGTCCTAACATTAGTTTTTGTGCATATAACTTCTAACACATTAAAAACTGTCTTACAGCATTGCAGAAAACATTGTACTTCATAAGGCATACTCTTGTTTCAGTTTGGCAAGATTTGCACTGAATATTGAATGAAACAGCTTTCTCTAATAGAGAGAAAAGCTTTTGAGCAGATTTGGGCTTGATTTCACTTCATTTGAACAGAAACACTATTTCAACATTACTGGACTCAGAAAGCTGTAAACTGACAATCTTGATCATTGCAGTCCTAACATTAGTTTTTGTGTATATAACTTCTAACACATTAAAAACTGTCTTACAGCATTGCAGAAAACATTTTATTTCATAAGACATAAGCATGTTTCAGTTTGGCAAGATTTGCACTGAATACTGAATGAAACAGCTTTCTCTAATAGAGAGAAAAGCTTTTGAGCAGATTTGGGCTTGATTTCACTTCATTTGAACAGAAACACTATTTCAACATTACTGGACTCAGAAAGCTGTAAACTGACAATCTTGATCATTGCAGTCCTAACATTAGTTTTTGTGCATATAACTTCTAACACATTAAAAACTGTCTTACAGCATTGCAGAAAACATTGTACTTCATAAGGCATACGCTTGTTTCAGTTTGGCAAGATTTGCACTGAATATTGAATGAAACAGCTTTCTCTAATAGAGAGAAAAGCTTTTGAGCAGATTTGGGCTTGATTTCACTTCATTTGAACAGAAACACTATTTCAACATTACTGGACTCAGAAAGCTGTAAACTGACAATCTTGATCATTGCAGTCCTAACATTAGTTTTTGTGCATATAACTTCTAACACATTAAAAACTGTCTTACAGCATTGCAGAAAACATTGTACTTCATAAGGCATACGCTTGTTTCAGTTTGGCAAGATTTGCACTGAATATTGAATGAAACAGCTTTCTCTAATAGAGAGAAAAGCTTTTGAGCAGATTTGGGCTTGATTTCACTTCATTTGAACAGAAACACTATTTCAACATTACTGGACTCAGAAAGCTGTAAACTGACAATCTTGATCATTCCAGTCCTAACATTAGTTTTTGTGTATATAACTTCTAACACATTAAAAACTGTCTTACAGCATTGCAGAAAACATTTTATTTCATAAGACATAAGCATGTTTCAGTTTGGCAAGATTTGCACTGAATACTGAATGAAACAGCTTTCTCTAATAGAGAGAAAAGCTTTTGAGCAGATTTGGGCTTGATTTCACTTCATTTGAACAGAAACACTATTTCAGCATTACTGGACTCAGAAAGCTGTAAACTGACAATCTTGATCATTGAAGTCCTAACATAAGTTTTTGTGCATATAACTTCTAACACATTAAAAACTGTCTTACAGCATTGCAAAAAACATTTCATTTCATAAGACATAAGCTTGTTTCAGTTTGGCAAGATTTGCACTGAATACTCAATGAAACCGCATTCTCTATTAGAGAGAAAAGCTTTTGAGCAGATTTGGGCTTGATTTCACTTCATTTGAACAGAAACACTATTTCAGCATTACTGGACTCAGAAAGCTGTAAACTGACAATCTTGATCATTGAAGTCCTAACATAAGTTTTTGTGCATATAACTTCTAACACATTAAAAACTGTCTTACAGCATTGCAGAAAACATTGTACTTCATAAGACATAAGCTTGTTTCAGTTTGGCAAGATTTGCACTGAATACTGAATGAAACAGCTTTATCTAATAGCGAGAAAAGCTTTTGAGCAGATTTGGGCTTGATTTCACTTCATTTGAACAGAAACACTATTTCAGCATTACTGGACTCAGAAAGCTGTAAACTGACAATCTTGATCATTGAAGTCCTAACATTAGTTTTTGTGCATATAACTTCTAACACATTAAAAACTGTCTTACAGCATTGCAGAAAACATTGTACTTCATAAGGCATAAGCTTGTTTCAGTTTGGCAAGATTTGCACTGAATATTGAATGAAACAGCTTTCTCTAATAGAGAGAAAAGCTTTTGAGCAGATTTGGGCTTGATTTCACTTCATTTGAACAGAAACACTATTTCAACATTACTGGACTCAGAAAGCTGTAAACTGACAATCTTGATCATTGCAGTCCTAACAATAGTTTTTGTGCATATAACTTCTAACACATTAAAAACTGTCTTACAGCATTGCAGAAAACATTGTACTTCATAAGGCATACGCTTGTTTCAGTTTGGCAAGATTTGCACTGCATATTGAATGAAACAGCTTTCTCTAATAGAGAGAAAAGCTTTTGAGCAGATTTGGGCTTGATTTCACTTCATTTGAACAGAAACACTATTTCAACATTACTGGACTCAGAAAGCTGTAAACTGACAATCTTGATCATTGCAGTCCTAACATTAGTTTTTGTGTATATAACTTCTAACACATTAAAAACTGTCTTACAGCATTGCAGAAAACATTTTATTTCATAAGACATAAGCATGTTTCAGTTTGGCAAGATTTGCACTGAATACTGAATGAAACAGCTTTCTCTAATAGAGAGAAAAGCTTTTGAGCAGATTTGGGCTTGATTTCACTTCATTTGAACAGAAACACTATTTCAGCATTACTGGACTCAGAAAGCTGTAAACTGACAATCTTGATCATTGAAGTCCTAACATAAGTTTTTGTGCATATAACTTCTAACACATTAAAAACTGTCTTACAGCATTGCAGAAAACATTGTACTTCATAAGACATAAGCTTGTTTCAGTTTGGCAAGATTTGCACTGAATACTGAATGAAACAGCTTTATCTAATAGAGAGAAAAGCTTTTGAGCAGATTTGGGCTTGATTTCACTTCATTTGAACAGAAACACTATTTCAACATTACTGGACTCAGAAAGCTGTAAACTGACAATCTTGATCATTGAAGTCCTAACATAAGTTTTTGTGCATATAACTTCTAACACATTAAAAACTGTCTTACAGCATTGCAGAAAACATTGTACTTCATAAGACATAAGCTTGTTTCAGTTTGGCAAGATTTGCACTGAATACTGAATGAAACAGCTTTATCTAATAGAGAGAAAAGCTTTTGAGCAGATTTGGGCTTGATTTCACTTCATTTCAACAGAAACACTATTTCAACATTACTGGACTCAGAAAGCTGTAAACTGACAATCTTGATCATTGCAGTCCTAACATTAGTTTTTGTGCATATAACTTCTAACACATTAAAAACTGTCTTACAGCATTGCAGAAAACATTGTACTTCATAAGGCATACGCTTGTTTCAGTTTGGCAAGATTTGCACTGAATATTGAATGAAACAGCATTCTCTAATAGAGAGAAAAGCTTTTGAGCAGATTTGGGCTTGATTTCACTTCATTTGAACAGAAACACTATTTCAACATTACTGGACTCAGAAAGCTGTAAACTGACAATCTTGATCATTGCAGTCCTAACATTAGTTTTTGTGTATATAACTTCTAATACATTAAAAACTGTCTTACAGCATTGCAGAAAACATTTTATTTCATAAGACATAAGCATGTTTCAGTTTGGCAAGATTTGCACTGAATTCTGAATGAAACAGCTTTCTCTAATAGAGAGAAAAGCTTTTGAGCAGATTTGGGCTTGATTTCACTTCATTTCAACAGAAACACTATTTCAGCATTACTGGACTCAGAAAGCTGTAAACTGACAATCTTGATCATTGAAGTCCTAACATAAGTTTTTGTGCATATAACTTCTAACACATTAAAAACTGTCTTACAGCATTGCAGAAAACATTGTACTTCATAAGACATAAGCTTGTTTCAGTTTGGCAAGATTTGCACTGAATACTGAATGAAACAGCTTTATCTAATAGAGAGAAAAGCTTTTGAGCAGATTTGGGCTTGATTTCACTTCATTTGAACAGAAACACTATTTCAACATTACTGGACTCAGAAAGCTGTAAACTGACAATCTTGATCATTGCAGTCCTAACATTAGTTTTTGTGCATATAACTTCTAACACATTAAAAACTGTCTTACAGCATTGCAGAAAACATTGTACTTCATAAGGCATACGCTTGTTTCAGTTTGGCAAGATTTGCACTGAATATTGAATGAAACAGCATTCTCTAATAGAGAGAAAAGCTTTTGAGCAGATTTGGGCTTGATTTCACTTCATTTGAACAGAAACACTATTTCAACATTACTGGACTCAGAAAGCTGTAAACTGACAATCTTGATCATTGCAGTCCTAACATTAGTTTTTGTGTATATAACTTCTAATACATTAAAAACTGTCTTACAGCATTGCAGAAAACATTTTATTTCATAAGACATAAGCATGTTTCAGTTTGGCAAGATTTGCACTGAATTCTGAATGAAACAGCTTTCTCTAATAGAGAGAAAAGCTTTTGAGCAGATTTGGGCTTGATTTCACTTCATTTGAACAGAAACACTATTTCAGCATTACTGGACTCAGAAAGCTGTAAACTGACAATCTTGATCATTGAAGTCCTAACATAAGTTTTTGTGCATATAACTTCTAACACATTAAAAACTGTCTTACAGCATTGCAGAAAACATTGTACTTCATAAGGCATAAGCTTGTTTCAGTTTGGCAAGATTTGCACTGAATACTGAATGAAACAGCTTTATCTAATAGAGAGAAAAGCTTTTGAGCAGACTTGGGCTTGATTTCACTTCATTTCAACAGAAACACTATTTCAGCATTACTGGACTCAGAAAGCTGTAAACTGACAATCTTGATCATTGAAGTCCTAACATTAGTTTTTGTGCATATAACTTCTAACACATTAAAAACTGTCTTACAGCATTGCAGAAAACATTGTACTTCATAAGACATAAGCTTGTTTCAGTTTGGCAAGATTTGCACTGAATACTGAATGAAACAGCTTTATCTAATAGAGAGAAAAGCTTTTGAGCAGATTTGGGCTTGATTTCACTTCATTTCAACAGAAACACTATTTCAGCATTACTGGACTCAGAAAACTGTAAACTGACAATCTTGATCATTGAAGTCCTAACATAAGATTTTGTGCATATAACTTCTAACACATTAAAAACTGTCTTACAGCATTGCAGAAAACATTGTACTTCATAAGACATAAGCTTGTTTCAGTTTGGCAAGATTTGCACTGAATATTGAATGAAACAGCTTTCTCTAATAGAGAGAAAAGCTTTTGAGCAGATTTGGGCTTGATTTCACTTCATTTGAACAGAAACACTATTTCAACATTACTGGACTCAGAAAGCTGTAAACTGACAATCTTGATCATTGCAGTCCTAACATTAGTTTTTGTGCATATAACTTCTAACACATTAAAAACTGTCTTACACCATTGCAGAAAACATTGTACTTCATAAGGCATACGCTTGTTTCAGTTTGGCAAGATTTGCACTGAATATTGAATGAAACAGCATTCTCTAATAGAGAGAAAAGCTTTTGAGCAGATTTGGGCTTGATTTCACTTCATTTGAACAGAAACACTATTTCAACATTACTGGACTCAGAAAGCTGTAAACTGACAATCTTGATCATTGCAGTCCTAACATTAGTTTTTGTGTATATAACTTCTAATACATTAAAAACTGTCTTACAGCATTGCAGAAAACATTTTATTTCATAAGACATAAGCATGTTTCAGTTTGGCAAGATTTGCACTGAATTCTGAATGAAACAGCTTTCTCTAATAGAGAGAAAAGCTTTTGAGCAGATTTGGGCTTGATTTCACTTCATTTGAACAGAAACACTATTTCAGCATTACTGGACTCAGAAAGCTGTAAACTGACAATCTTGATCATTGAAGTCCTAACATAAGTTTTTGTGCATATAACTTCTAACACATTAAAAACTGTCTTACAGCATTGCAGAAAACATTGTACTTCATAAGGCATAAGCTTGTTTCAGTTTGGCAAGATTTGCACTGAATACTGAATGAAACAGCTTTATCTAATAGAGAGAAAAGCTTTTGAGCAGACTTGGGCTTGATTTCACTTCATTTCAACAGAAACACTATTTCAGCATTACTGGACTCAGAAAGCTGTAAACTGACAATCTTGATCATTGAAGTCCTAACATTAGTTTTTGTGCATATAACTTCTAACACATTAAAAACTGTCTTACAGCATTGCAGAAAACATTGTACTTCATAAGACATAAGCTTGTTTCAGTTTGGCAAGATTTGCACTGAATACTGAATGAAACAGCTTTATCTAATAGAGAGAAAAGCTTTTGAGCAGATTTGGGCTTGATTTCACTTCATTTCAACAGAAACACTATTTCAGCATTACTGGACTCAGAAAACTGTAAACTGACAATCTTGATCATTGAAGTCCTAACATAAGATTTTGTGCATATAACTTCTAACACATTAAAAACTGTCTTACAGCATTGCAGAAAACATTGTACTTCATAAGACATAAGCTTGTTTCAGTTTGGCAAGATTTGCACTGAATATTGAATGAAACAGCTTTCTCTAATAGAGAGAAAAGCTTTTGAGCAGATTTGGGCTTGATTTCACTTCATTTGAACAGAAACACTATTTCAACATTTCTGGACTCAGAAAGCTGTAAACTGACAATCTTGATCATTGCAGTCCTAACATTAGTTTTTGTGCATATAACTTCTAACACATTAAAAACTGTCTCACAGCATTGCAGAAAACATTGTACTTCATAAGGCATAAGCTTGTTTCAGTTTGGCAAGATTTGCACTGAATACTGAATGAAACAGCTTTATCTAATAGAGAGAAAAGCTTTTGAGCAGATTTGGGCTTGATTTCACTTCATTTGAACAGAAACACTATTTCAGCATTACTGGACTCAGAAAGCTGTAAACTGACAATCTTGATCATTGAAGTCCTAACATAAGTTTTTGTGCATATAACTTCTAACACATTAAAAGCTGTCTTACAGCATTGCAGAAAACATTGTACTTCATAAGACATAAGCTTGTTTCAGTTTGGCAAGATTTGCACTGAATACTGAATGAAACAGCTTTATCTAATAGAGAGAAAAGCTTTTGAGCAGATTTGGGCTTGATTTCACTTCATTTCAACAGAAACACTATTTCAGCATTACTGGACTCAGAAAGCTGTAAACTGACAATCTTGATCATTGAAGTCCTAACATAAGTTTTTGTGCATATAACTTCTAACACATTAAAAACTGTCTTACAGCATTGCAGAAAACATTGTACTTCATAAGACATAAGCTTGTTTCAGTTTGGCAAGATTTGCACTGAATACTGAATGAAACAGCTTTATCTAATAGAGAGAAAAGCTTTTGAGCAGATTTGGGCTTGATTTCACTTCATTTGAACAGAAACACTATTTCAACATTACTGGACTCAGAAAGCTGTAAACTGACAATCTTGATCATTGAAGTCCTAACATTAGTTTTTGTGCATATAACTTCTAACACATTAAAAACTGTCTTACAGCATTGCAGAAAACATTGTACTTCATAAGACATAAGCTTGTTTCAGTTTGGCAAGATTTGCACTGAATACTGAATGAAACAGCTTTATCTAATAGAGAGAAAAGCTTTTGAGCAGATTTGGGCTTGATTTCACTTCATTTCAACAGAAACACTATTTCAACATTACTGGACTCAGAAAGCTGTAAACTGACAATCTTGATCATTGCAGTCCTAACATTAGTTTTTGTGCATATAACTTCTAACACATTAAAAACTGTCTTACAGCATTGCAGAAAACATTGTACTTCATAAGGCATACGCTTGTTTCAGTTTGGCAAGATTTGCACTGAATATTGAATGAAACAGCATTCTCTAATAGAGAGAAAAGCTTTTGAGCAGATTTGGGCTTGATTTCACTTCATTTGAACAGAAACACTATTTCAACATTACTGGACTCAGAAAGCTGTAAACTGACAATCTTGATCATTGCAGTCCTAACATTAGTTTTTGTGTATATAACTTCTAATACATTAAAAACTGTCTTACAGCATTGCAGAAAACATTTTATTTCATAAGACATAAGCATGTTTCAGTTTGGCAAGATTTGCACTGAATACTGAATGAAACAGCTTTCTCTAATAGAGAGAAAAGCTTTTGAGCAGATTTGGGCTTGATTTCACTTCATTTGAACAGAAACACTATTTCAGCATTACTGGACTCAGAAAGCTGTAAACTGACAATCTTGATCATTGAAGTCCTAACATTAGTTCCTCTTCGGGAACTCGAGCTGTGTCGATCGCATTTGGGGAACGCCTTTGGCAAGAACAACTCTGAATATCGTGTGCAATCAGTTCAATGGAAGAGCGTGACGTCACGGACGGGGTGACGTAGCGACCAGGAAGTTATAAAGGCACGTGCCACGCAGCTGGCTTCAGCTTCGCGTCTTTCAGCAAGCGCTCTGTGTGTGCATGTTCTTAAGTCTGTCTTGTAAGTCTTATTTACTGTTGTCTGTCCAGTATCATTAGACTACGATGCCTAAGTCTAAAGCTAAGACGAGACATTTGAAGGGCGAAACCAAATCGCGCTATAAACTGTGTGTTCCTCCATGCCAGCGCTACATCACGGCTGGGGACACACATGATTTATGCGTGGTTTGCCTGGGGTCGAAGCACGCTGAGTCGGCTCTCGAGGGACCCCCCGCGGCTCTGGCCCCGCTTCTGCTGAGGCAGAGCGGCTGCTGCACTCGTGGGGTTCGCAGGTAGATCTGGCAGAGGGAATGGAGACGGGCACGTCCTTATCTCCTTCCTCATCTGCTAGATCTGGCGCCCAAACCCTGGGATCGGAAGCACGCTCGTCGGTTTCTTCCGCCCAGGGCGAGGGGTCGACACTCCACCTCTCTTCGTCTGATGAGGTGGATGTGGAGACAGTTGGCAGGGATTCGCCACCCCTTTCGCCCCAGTATGAGGAGCTGCTGGAGGTGGTTACTCGCGCAGTCGAGAAGTTAAAAATAGACTGGCCCCCACAAAAATCACATGAACCGCAGAGAAGTAAATTAGATGAGCGGTATCTCAGGCCCAGACAACCACCTCCAGCTCGGAGCCTTCCCTTTTTTCCCGACCTCCATGACGAGATAGCGAGGTCGTGGAAACATCCATATTCCACCCGTCTTTTCGGCCCTGATTCGCAGTGTTATGGGAATGTGACAGGGCTCGATGAGCGTGGTTACAGAGAGATGCCACGGGTTGAACAGACGCTTGCGGGCTATCTGTCACCCGGTTCGGCGTTGTCTCTGAAGGCTCCGGCCTTGCCTACTAAAGCATTAAGAACGACATCAGGGTTAGTGGGCAAGGGCTATGTGGCAGCAGGTCAGGCAGGGGCGTGCCTTCACACAGTCAATACTGTCGTTGACAGGTTCCAGGAGGCCCGTAAGCAGTTTCCTCCCTCGTCGCTCTTGTGGGTTATCTGGACGGGAGATACCCACGCCACTAGCAGGCTCCTCATACCGCGAGGCTCAAAAGCAGAGCGTCGCCACTCATGCTCCCCCACGCCGGGACCGAGGGTCTAAGCGACGCTCTGAGTCGGGGGCTCCTAGATTAAAATCAGACCTTCGTACTATTATCGAAGCTAGGAAGTCCTCGACAAAGAGGTCCTGACGCCATGCTACCAGTGACCTCGAGGGTAGCCCCTACGGGGTCAGAGCGGTACCCACCTCAGTATACGGTGCCCGCCTCTCCCCGGTACCCTCCGGAGGCCGGTCTGCCAACCCTGCCAGTGTTTCAGGGCGCAGCGGTCTCCCGCGAGCGGCCCTCCCAGTTATTTCCGCCCGTGAGCGTAGCGGAGCTGGGAAGCTCGCCTCCCCTTCGGGGGCCTCTTACACCAGAGATCAGTCTCGAGAGACTGATTCCCTTAGTACATTTTCGAGCAGCGTGGAAACTTCTGCCAAATGTATCTCAATGGGTCCTGCACACAGTAGAAAGAGGCTACGCTATTCAATTCGGCCGTCCACCGCCGAGATTCAATGGGGTTACACCGACAGTCGTCGGCCCCCAGCAGGCTCTGGTTATGGAACAAGAAGTGAATACCCTATTAAGGAAGGAGGCCATCGAGGTGGTCCCTCCTCTAGACAGGGAATCCGGGTTCTACAGCCGGTATTTCATAGTTCCAAAGAAGGATGGGGGGTTGCGTCCGATCTTAGACCTACGTCAGTTAAACCTCTCAGTTATGTCACTGAAGTTCAAAATGCTTACTGTCAAACAGGTTGTAGCTCAAATCAGATCCGAGGACTGGTTTGTCACGATAGATCTCAAAGACGCATACTTCCACATATCCATCCTTCCACAACACAGGAAGTTTCTGAGGTTCGCTTTCGGGGGCAAAGCTTATCAATATCGAGTACTTCCATTCGGCCTTGCACTCTCACCCCGCACATTCACGAAGTGTGTAGATGTGGCTCTGGTACCCCTCCGTATGCAGGGCATCCGCATTCTAAATTATATCGACGATTGGTTGATCTTAGCTCAATCAGAGCAGATGGCGGTTCGACATCGAGATGTCGTTCTCGCACACATGGGGGAGCTGGGTTTGAGACTGAATGCCAAGAAGAGTGTACTTTCTCCAGTTCAGAGAACCACCTATCTAGGCGTAGTATGGGATTCGACCACGATGCAGGCACGTATGTCTCCTGCTCGGATCGAGTCGATCCTCACATCAGTCAAGAGATTCATAGAAGGCCAGTCACTCACTGTGAAGCAGTTTCAGAGACTGTTAGGGCTCATGGCAGCTGCATCCAACGTGATACCTTTTGGTCTCCTGCACATGAGGCCCCTTCAGTGGTGGCTCAAGACCAAGGGGTTTTCCCCGAGGGGAAATCCTTTCCGAACTATTCAGGTCACGCGGCGATGCCTTCGTGCCTTAGACATATGGAAGAAACCTTGGTTCTTGAATCAGGGCCCGGTGCTGGGAGCTCTTGGTCGCCGTGTAACGCTAGCGACAGATGCGTCCCTCACCGGTTGGGGTGCGGTCATGAGTGGCCACCCTGCCCGCGGTCTGTGGAGCGGTCGCCATCTGACATGGCACATCAATTGTCTAGAAATGCTAGCAGTGTATCGAGCTTTAAAATATTTCCTCCCAGACCTGAGAGGCTGTCATGTGTTAGTGCGCACCGACAACACAGCGGTAGTCTCTTATATCAATCACCAGGGGGGTCTGCGTTCACGCCCCTTGTACAAGCTGGTGTACCAGATCCTCCTGTGGTCCCAGGGCAAACTCCTCTCGTTAAGGGCAGTGTATATTCCTGGGCGATTGAATGTGGGAGCAGACATGCTGTCGAGACAGGGGCCAAGGCCCGGGGAATGGATGCTTCATCCCGAGGTGGTGAAGCAGATATGGCAAATATTTGGCAAAGCTCAGGTGGACCTCTTCGCGACTCGAGAGACATCGCAATGTCCCCTCTGGTTCTCTCTAGTTCACCCAGCTCCACTGGGACTAGATGCCATGGCACAGACTTGGCCGAGGCTTCGTCTGTATGCCTTTCCCCCCATCGCTCTGCTCCCGGGAGTTCTGGCGAGAGTACGCCGGGACGGGGTCCGTCTGTTGTTAGTAGCCCCGTTCTGGCCGGGCCGAGTATGGTTCGCAGATCTGATTTCTCTCCTCGACGGCTCTCCATGGCAGATTCCGATCAGGACAGATCTACTCTCTCAGGCGCAGGGCAAAATAATTCACCCTCGCCCGGAGTTGTGGAAGCTGTGGGTGTGGCCCCTGAGGGGGCACATCTGTTAGCAGCTGGTCTCTCAACCGAGGTTGTTGAGACCCTACTCCAATCCAGAGCTCCCTCCACGAGGAAACTGTACGCCCTGAAGTGGAAATTCTTCACTTCATGGTGCAGAGATCGCCACCTTGACCCTGTTAACTGCCCAGTTGGTACAGTTCTGGAGTTTTTACAAGCTAGGCTCTCTGCGGGGTTAACCCACTCCACCTTAAAGGTGTACGTGGCGGCCATAGCTGCTTACCACGTCCCTTTCAGTGACCAGTCACTGGGTAGACACCCCCTAGTTACACGTTTCCTCCGAGGTGCACTGAGGCTGAGACCTCCAGTACGGTCCCGTATTCCCCCATGGGATCTGGTTGTGGTGTTAGAGGCTCTCTGCAAAGCTCCATTCGAGCCAATTCAAGAAATATCAGACAGACATCTGACACTTAAGACTGCCCTATTATTGGCTATTACTTCTCTAAAGAGAGTTGGAGATCTCCAGGCCCTCTCGGTGGCCCCTAATTATCTAGAGTTTGCCCCTGGTATGGCCAAAGCATTTCTTTACCCTCGAGCGGGTTATATTCCTAAAGTTCCCTCTGTCACACCACAATCTGTCGTACTGCAGGCCTTCTGTCCTCCTCCCTTTCGGGAGCCAGATCAGGTGAAGCTAAATTGTATGTGTCCAGTGCGAGCACTGGACGC